>NC_092040.1:13443015-13686410 GCF_003086295.3 Arachis hypogaea
TTATATTATTTATCTTGGTGTTAAAACTGGAAAACGGAAAGCATGTATGCACAGTTGACAAATAGTGGTTTTCTTATTGATTCTGATTAGGATGTTACCATGAAGATAATATCGTTTTCTCAGCAAGGACCACGAGCTATATGTATTCTTTCTGCAAATGTAGTCATATCAAGTGTGACACTTCGTCAACCTGATTCTTCCGGAGGTACACTGACATACGAGGTGAGTATTTATGCAACCTTGATCACCAGTGCAATGAAAAAGTATTGATTCATTTGCACCTTCTTACTCATGAGCTGTTTCTGCTATGTTTTTTACCTTCGAATCATGAAAAGATGGTTCTGTATTATTGTGTTGTTAAACAGGGACGGTTTGAGATTCTGTCTTTGAGCGGATCATTCATGCCAAATGATGATGGTGGAACACGGAGCAGATCCGGTGGCATGAGTATTTCCTTAGCAAGTCCGGATGGACGTGTTGTAGGCGGCGGAGTAGCTGGTCTATTGGTTGCTGCAAGTCCTGTGCAGGTAGCTACTATGCACTCCCATTATCAGTTAGTTGCGAGTGCAGGACAATGACAATGTTCATCAATTCTTTGATATACATCCTCCTCAGGTAGTGGTAGGCAGTTTTCTCGCAGGCAAGCAACAGCAATCAAACCACAAAAAGCAGAAATTTGAGGTAATATCAACAGCCACGCCACCGGCTGCAGCCGCTGCTCATGCTAATCTCTCAACTTGCTCTTCCTGGAGTAACCCAACTGATATCAGTGTGTCATTTCCTGGAGGCTAGTTTCATCCAATCAATTCAAATCTGCATTTGCTAGAGCTCATTGTAATGGGATTACTAATTTCCCTAGTTTCATGCTTATTCAATATCCATAGAGTTTGTCCCTCTTAGTTCTTAGCATGCCGGGTTATTGTTCATGTAGAATTGAGGTGTAGCTAAGCTAGTTAGGAATGCTTCTGATCCCTATGGAGCACGTTTGGACTTTGGATAGTAATGGTTATTCCCTAAATTATCAAAATGATAAAATGAATTTAAAATTTTCTCTATATGGAAATCATACAAGTAATTTAAGACTCTCCATCGTCCTTCATTTCAAAATCCTTCCTGATTTTTCCTTTCTATTACCACAATTACTAATTGACTTACATTTTTTTGTCCCATTGATTGGAACATACTGATGTTATTTCTGTCATCATGTCATGCAATTAAATAGCAATAGTCGATCCTATGATTCGTCAGCCTCATACATTTTGATTAATTTAACTTTGCGAAGAAGACAGAAAGAAAAACCAAGATACATTAGCTATGCTAGTTCTACGAGATATTATTAACACTTTCCCATATCATGCAACTAATTAATGGAGTAAATCCAATGTGATCAAATGAGTATGAAAGGTATGCAGGATTTTCATACTGATTTTCCTTATAATTATATCTTATTTTCATGAATTGAACTCATATACATACATATAGACACATACCCATCCTCCGGAGCATGGATTTCAAGAAACAAACAAGTGTATCGTTCAATCGAGTGAGTTGTAGATCATCCTGCATCAAAGTGAATGTTGAATTAAGAATATACATTTTTATTGTAATGCAAAAAAGAGAGGCATTGTTTGAGATAATAAGTCAGTATACCAAAATAGAGAGAGGAAAAGGGAGAAAACAAGATAGATGAGTTTGAGGAGGCGGTGCTTCTTTTCCCAGGACAGGTTGTTGAATATCTCTGTAACATCAATTAAATGCTTTCTTTGCCTATATCTGATATATATCATTTCCAACACATTAAATAAAAAGAAAAGAAGGTGCCATGTCACGTGAAAGTAAAGTAAGTAGGTACTGACAAATGGAGATTGAAGCAGAGGTAAGGAAGAGACAGAAGTGTCAATATCCAATGGGAGTTAACAAGGTAGAAAGAGGTAAGGAGAGCCTGAATAATGAACTCGGGTAAGACCACCATGTTGATTCGAGAAGAGGAGTCATAGGCATTTATGTAATCGAATTCCAGGTCTGCCAGGCACATTAGCTGCAACACAAATATGAATATGAACCATAAGCGAGGGAGATTGAATTCATAGATAGAGATGGAGATGGACCTGGTAAATGAGGAGGGCCAGTAAGGAAAAGAGGAGCAAGAAGGAGATGAGCCACGTTAATATGTCACCCATATCTCTTCTCTCTCCTGTTTCTCCTTAATTTTCAGATTCATTCAGCCTCTAACCTCAGCTCTCTCTGTCTCTGTCACCAATCTCAGATATCTACGCCACGCCCCACAAACACACCACCCATCAAACAACATACACAAAACACTCCTACTATTGTTTCTCTTTGGTCAACCTATCTTATTTCAAACTAATACACTACTATCATAACTGCCTTAAAAAATATGTTGCAATTTTATTTTTGGCCTTGAGTGGATAAACATTAGATCAAAGGCCACACTTTGACCCAAGTGCTATTCTAGGTAAGGTAATAATTAATTTCTTCTAAAATAAATCACTTTTATACAAGCGGAGATCATCACAAGCTTTAATTATATGATTAATCTCTATGTTAATTTCAAATAATGTAGTCATGGCCAAAGTATTGTTATATTGTCGTGTACCATTTTCCTAACCCCTCTCAGTCCCAAAAATTGTTATACATGAACCGCATTGAAAAGCGTTTAGTTGAGTAATTACTAATTAGAGAAGGAGGAATGCTAGAAACTCAAAGAATTTATTAATTTTTTTGGCCGATCAATAATATTTAAAAGTGTTAAAGTGTAAATGAAGAATATATTGTTGGATTATTAGATTAAAGGTATTGAATTGATAATGCAGGATCGTTGGCAAAAAAACAATAAATTTTATTCTTTTTAAAATTTTTTATTTGAGAAATTAACGATATTAACGATATCATGTATGTATAAAAATCTTAAAAATTAAAAAGAATAGAATGGTTGAAGGAACAAAGAATAAGACAAGACAACAGGACAAAAAAATAAATCAATCATGGCCAGATGTTACATTCGGTGGTGATGAGAGTATGAGATTCAAAGCTTGCAAGAAATATTTTGAAGAAAATATGAAAAATTTGACTCTGCCAGTGTGTGTGGACGACTATACTAATAGACACATACACTCAAATAAATTACTCCTACATTGTATTTTAAATTCTGTAAGACAGGAGCAATGCACATATATACAACAAAGCCATTCAACGTTGCACTACTAGATAGTACTTACTTGATGTATTCAGACATACCTCCACGCACGTATCCAAAACTTGACCAAACTCACAAAGATAATTTAAAATAAGGGAAGCACAGAAAAGTGCACTCTCTCTAGAATTTTGTCCATAGTTTCATGACGACATGCCAACATTGCAATATGATTACATACATTAGTATACACAATGATCGTAAAAAAGGAATGCAATAATTAAAATAAACTGTTGGGAAATGCATGCAAGAATGAATCAACGAATGAATGGGCGTCCGTTAATTAGCCAGAATTAAAAGGTAGGAGGTCTGGAACAGAGAAAGAAATTCCTTGAACCGAGGTTTTTCAACTTGTCATTTGGATTCAAACCTGCACCAGCCCAATAGTGAATGGTTGGGTGTATATATGTAGAGCATAGGATGATTGGATTGAAGGTGAATTAAATAACGTACTTTGGAGGGTGAAGGGAGAGTAGTGAAGGTCGTAGGAGTGAGGAGGAGTGTCCTTCAAGGGTGGCCTTCTCTTCTCGTAGGCATAAATGGACAAGGCTGCCTTAATCAAATCGGCGACGGTGTCTTCGGGGCGCATCAGCACCTGAATTGCTCCCAAGCTATTCTCCACGGTCACCTTTAGTAGCATTTTCGTTGGCCCAACACCACACTCACTCTTCTTCAGGCTCCCACCAGGACTTGACACCGATCCACCCATTTCTTTTGAGAGAGAGAGAGAGAGAGAGAGAGAGAGAGAGAGAGAGAGAGAGAGAGAGAGAGATTTTAGTTGATTGCACGTAATGAGAGTTAGGAGTGTGTGTCTGTTGTTGAAGTGAACGTGAGAATGATGTGACTTTTGTGTTATATGGGAGAAGGGACTAGGAAGAAGCACGAAACTTCTTGGAAGGTGCCTTGGTTTTTAACTTTTGTTGGGAATATGTGGAGGCAGCCTCGATCACGTTGCTGATTGCCCACATCAGAATCACTATCACATGACATATGCTACTCACTCTCTAGTGGGAAGAAATTCAGGTGGGTAATTAATTTAATGAAAAGTTTGATAGTTAAAAATAATTAAATAATTTAAAAAATTTATCTAAATTATTATTTAATAATTTTTAATTATTAATTTTATATAAAAAAAATTGGATTTGGATCCTCTAAAATTTGAAATTCACTTTAGATAATAAGATGTGATCTTCTATTCTTGAATAGTTTCTCTTTCATATTTATTTTTGGCTTCACCTATGAAATTAATGGTGAGAGATCACACTTTACTCTATAAAGTGAAATTCAAACTTTAGAGGATCCAAATCAAAAAAATTTGGTATTAAAACGGGGTTTAAGTTCGAAAGAAAAAATTTAAATACAAACTAGTTGGGATAAAGTAATTTTTTGTCCATCATCAACTAAGATGCTAACTATCTTTAGGAAGATTATTCCAAACAATCTCGTCATGTAACCAATAAAGATTCTACCAATTTTTTCCAACTCTTATTTATGGTTGTATTTAACAGAAGTGTCTTCGTGAATATGTCTAATGGAAGTGTCTTTTTTATGACTGTGTCTAATGGAAGTGCCTTTGTGAATGTGTCTCATGGATGTGTCTCCTTATACATGCGTTTTCTAATAGATGTGTCTTTGATCGAATTGAGAAGGTAGAAACGAGATAGAGAGAGCGCGCTGCGGTGGATGGCGACGATGCAGTTCGCAAGGGGGAAGGTGCCGCAGTGGTCCTGCGGAGGAGAAAATTGTACATGCAAAGCGCGTGTTGCAGCGACGGGGATTGATTGCGGAGGACACCGACACTGCTCAGAGGATCGTCGGGGGGAGGCTGCGGCAGGGGCACAGACGCGAACCACTGCACACATTCCGAGCAGTGCAACTAAGGCGCGACGCAGCAGCGGTAGCAACACAGGGAGGGGGTTCTGCGTGCCGATGAAGACGACAGTGGTGAAGGCTCACGGCGTGACGACAAAGACGACAATGGCGGAGGGGATGCGACGCGGCGATCGTGGTGGCGTAATGCAGGCAACGACTTTGTGAAGAGCATGCTCGGCATGTTGTGTGGGGCAGTGGTGGACGAAATTGTGATCACTACAACTTCGCACAACTAACCAGCAAGTGTACTGGGTCGTCCAAGTAATAAACCTTACGCGAGTAAGGGTCGATCCCACAGAGATTGTTGGTATGAAGCAAGCTATGGTCATCTTGTAAATCTTAGTCAGGCAAACTCAAATGGATATGAATGATGATATACGAAAACATAAAGGTAAAGATAGAGATACTTATGTAATTCATTGGTAGGAATTTCAGATAAGCGTATGAAGATGCTTGTCCCTTCCGTCTCTCTGCTTTCCTACTGTCTTCATCCAATCCTTCTTACTCCTTTCCATGGCAAGCTTATGCAAGGGTTTCACCGTTGTCAGTGGCTACCTCCCATCCTCTCAGTGGAAATGTTCAACGCACCCTGTCACGGCACGGCTATCCATCTGTCGGTTCTCAATCAGGCCGGAATAGAATCCAGTGATTCTTTTGCGTCTGTCACTAACGCCTCGCCTTCAGGAGTTTGAAGCTCGTCACAGTCATTCAATCATTGAATCCTACTCAGAATACCACAGACAAGGTTAGACCTTCCGGATTCTCTTGAATGCCGCCATCAGTTCTAGCCTATACCACGAAGACTCTGATCTCACGGAATGGCTGGCTCGGTTGTCAGGCGAGCACTCGGTTGTCAGGCGATCAACCATGCATCGTGTATCAGGAATCCAAGAGATATTCACCCAATCTAAGGTAGAACGGAGGTGGTTGTCAGGCACACGTTCATAGGTGAGAATGATGATGAGTGTCACGGATCATCACATTCATCAAGTTGAAGAACAAGTGATATCTTGGAATAAGAACAAGCGGAATTGAATAGAAGAACAATAGTAATTGCATTAATACTCGAGGTACAGCAGAGCTCCACACCTTAATCTATGGTGTGTAGAAACTCCACCGTTGAAAATACATAAGAACAAGGTCTAGGCATGGCCGAATGGCCAGCCTCCCAAAGAGGGTTCAATCATAAAAACATGATCAAAAGCTCTAAAATGATCCAAAGATTAAAATACAATAGTAAAAGATCCTACTTATAGAGAACTAGTAACCTAGGGTGTACAGAGACGAGTAAATGACATAAAAATCCACTTCCGGGCCCACTTGGTGTGTGCTTGGGCTGAGCATTGAAGCATTTTCATGTAGAGACTCTTCTTGGAGTTAAACGCCAGCTTTTGTGCCAGTTTGGGCGTTTAACTCCCATTCTTGTGCCAGTTCCGGCGTTTAACGCTGGAATTCCTGAGGGTGACTTTGAACGCCGGTTTGGGCCATCAAATCTCGGGTAAAGTATAGACTATCATATATTGCTGGAAAGCCCAGGATGTCTACTTTCCAACGCCGTTGAGAGCGCGCCAATTGGGCTTCTGTAGCTCTAGAAAATCCGCTTCGAGTTCAGGGAGGTCAGAATCCAACAGCATCTGCAGTCCTTTTCTGTCTCTGAATCAGATTTTTGCTCAGGTCCCTCAATTTTAGCCAGAAAATACCTGAAATCACAGAAAAACACACAAACTCATAGTAAAGTCCAGAAAAGTAAATTTTAACTAAAAACTAATAAAAATATACTAAAAACTAACTAGATCATACTAAAAACATACTAAAAACAATGCCAAAAAGCGTACAAATTATCCGCTCATCACAACACCAAACTTAAATTGTTGCTTGTCCTCAAGCAACTGAAAATCAAATAAGATAAAAAGAAGAGAATATGCAATGAATTCCAAAAACATCTATGAAGATCAGTATTAATTAGATGAGCGGGGCTTTTAGCTTTTTGCCTCTGAATAGTTTTGGCATCTCACTCTATCCTTTGAAATTCAGAATGATTGGCTTCTTTAGGAACTCAGAATCCAGATAGTGTCATTGATTCTCCTAGTTAAGTATGATGATTCTTGAACATAGCTACTTAGTGAGTCTTGGCCGTGGCCCAAAGCACTCTATCTTCCAGTATTACCACCGGATACATACATGCCACAGACACATAATTGGGTGAACCTTTTCAGATTGTGACTCAGCTTTGCTAGAGTCCCCAATTAGAGGTGTCCAGGGTTCTTAAGCACACTCTTTTTGCCTTGGATCACAACTTTATTTCTTTCTTTTTCTCTCTTTTTTTTCGTTTTCTTTTCTCCCTCTTTTTTTTCGTTTTTCTCCTTCTTTCTTTTTTTTTGTATTCACTGCTTTTTCTTGCTTCAAGAATCATTTTTAGGATTTTTCAGATCCTCAGTAACATGTCTCCTTTTTCATCATTCTTTCAAGAGCCAACATTCATGAACCACAAATTCAAAAGACATATGCACTGTTTTAAGCATACATTCAGAAAACAAAAGTATTGCCACCACATCAAAATAATTAAACTGTTATAAAATTCAAAATTCATGCAATTCTTTTCTTTTTCAATTAAGAACATTTTTCATTCAAGAAAGGTGATGGATTCATAGGACATTCATAACTTTAAAGCATAGACACTAAGACACTAATGATCACAAGACACAAACATAGATAATCATAAGCACTAAAATTCGAAAAAATAAAAAAATAAAGAACAAGGAAATTAAAGAACGGGTCCACCTTAGTGATGGCGGCTTGTTCTTCTTCTTGAAGATCCTATGGAGTGCTTGAGCTCCTCAATGTCTTCTCCTTGTCTTTGTTGCTCCTCTCTCATGATTCTTTGATCTTCTCTAATTTCATGGAGGAGGACAGAGTGTTCTTGGTGCTCCACCCTTAGTTGTCCCATGTTGGAACTCAATTCTCCTAGGGAGGTGTTTAGTTGCTCCCAATAGTTTTGTGGAGGAAAGTGCATCCCTTGAGGCATCTCAGGGATTTGATGATGAGAGGGGTCTCTTGTTTGCTCCATCCTCTTCTTAGTGATGGGCTTGTCCTCATCAATGGGGATGTCTCCCTCTATGTCAACTCCAACTGAATAACAGAGGTGACAAATGAGATGAGGAAAGGCTAACCTTGCCAAGGTAGAGGACTTGTCCGCCACCTTATAAAGTTCTTGGGATATCACCTCATGAACTTCTATTTCTTCTCCAATCATGATGCTATGAATCATGATAGCCCGGTCTATAGTAACTTCGGACCGGTTGCTAGTGGGAATGATTGAGCGTTGGATAAACTCCAACCATCCTCTAGCCACGGGTTTGAGGTCATGCCTTCTCAGTTGAACCGGCTTCCCTCTTGAATCTCTCTTCCATTGGGCGCCCTCTTCACATATGACTGTGAGGACTTGGTCCAACCTTTGATCAAAGTTGACCCTTCTAGTGTAAGGATGTTCATCTCCTTGCATCATGGGCAAGTTGAATGCCAACCTTACATTTTCCAGACTAAAATCCAAGTATTTCCCCCAAACCATAGTAAGCCAATTCTTTGGATCCGGGTTCACACTTTGATCATGGTTCTTGGTGATCCATGCATTGGCATAGAACTCTTGAACCATTAAGATTCCGACTTGTTGAATGGGGTTGGTAAGAACTTCCCAACCTCTTCTTCGGATCTCATGTCGGATCTCCGGATATTCACTCTTTTTGAGTGAAAAAGGGACCTCGGGGATCACCTTCTTCAAGGCCACAACTTCATAGAAGTGGTCTTGATGCACCCTTGAGATGAATCTTTCCATCTCCCATGACTCGGAGGTGGAAGCTTTTGCCTTCCCTTTCCTCTTTCTAGAGGTTTCTCCGGCCTTGGATGCCATAAATGGTTATGGAAAAACAAAAAGCAATGCTTTTACCACACCAAACTTAAAAGGTTTGCTCGTCCTC
The DNA here is from genome assembly GCF_003086295.3 of Arachis hypogaea. Lineage (NCBI taxonomy): Eukaryota > Viridiplantae > Streptophyta > Magnoliopsida > Fabales > Fabaceae > Arachis > Arachis hypogaea. The sequence continues at coordinate 13,452,076 of NC_092040.1, forward strand.
GAGCAAAAGAAGAAAGAAGAGAGTAGAAGAAGAAGAAATGAGGAAGAAGGGAATGGCTTTGTGTGCGGCCAAAAAGGGGGAGAAGTGGTGGTTTGGTTGTGTGAAAATGAATGAGTGAAGATGGGTTTATATAGGAGTGGGGGGGCTCATGGTTCGGTCATGGATGGGTGGGTTTGGGAGGGAAAGTGGTTTGAATTTGAAGGGTGAGGTAGGTGGGGTTTTATGAAGGATGGATGTGAGTGGTGAAGAGAAAGATGGGATTTGATAGGTGAAGGGTTTTTGGGGAAGAGGTGTTGAGGTGATTGGTGAATGGGTGAAGAAGAGAGAGAGTGGTAGGGTAGGTGGGGATGCTGTGGGGTCCGCAGATCCTGAGGTGTCAAGGAAAAGTCATCCCTGCACCAAATGGCATGCAAAAATGCGTTTTGAGCCAATTCTGGCGTTAAACGCCGGGCTGGTGCCCATTTCTGGCGTTTAACGCCAAGTGCTTGCCCTTTTCTGGCGTTTAACGCCAGTCTGGTGCCCCTTTCTGGTGTTAAATGCCCAGAATGGTGCCAGACTGGGCGTTAAACGCCCAACAGCTAGCCTTACTGGCGTTTAAACGCCAGCACGCTCTCCTCCAGGGTGTGCTATTTTTCTTTCTGTTTTTCATTCTGTTTTTGCTTTTTTCATTGATTTTGTGACTTCCCATGATCATCAACCTACAAAAGAACATAAAATAACAAAGGAAAATAGATAAAATATAACATTGGGTTGCCTCCCAACAAGCGCTTCTTTAATGTCAGTAGCTTGACAGTGGGCTCTCATGGAGCCTCAGAAATGCTCAGAGCAATGTTGGAACTTCCCAACACCAAACTTAGAGTTTGAATATGGGGGTTCAGCATCAAACTTAGAAGTTGGTTGTGGCCTCCCAACACCAAACTTAGAGTTTGACTGTGGGGGCTCTGTTTGGCTCTGTTTTGAGAGAAGCTCTTCATGCTTCCTCTCCATGATGACAGAGGGATATCCTTGAGCCTTAAACACAAAGGATTCTTCATTCACTTGAATGATCAATTCTCCTCTATCAACATCAATCACAGCCCTTGCTGTGGCTAGGAAGGGTCTGCCAAGGATGATGGATTCATCCATGCACTTCCCAGTCTCTAGGACTATAAAATCAGAAGGGATGTAATGGTCTTCAACTTTTACCAGAACATCCTCTACAAGTCCATAGGCTTGTTTTCTTGAATTGTCTGCCATCTCTAGTGAGATTTTTGCAGCTTGCACCTCAAAGATCCCTAACTTCTCCATTACAGAGAGAGGCATGAGGTTTACACTTGACCCTAAGTCACACAAGGCCTTCTTGAATGTCATGGTGCCTATGGTACAAGGTATTGAAAACTTCCCAAGATCCTGTCTCTTTTGAGGCAGTTTCTGCCTAGACAAGTCATCCAGTTCCTTGGTGAGCAAAGGGGGTTCATCTTCCCAAGTCTCATTCCCAAATAACTTGTCATTTAGCTTCATGATTGCTCCAAGGTATTTAGCAACTTGCTCTTCAGTGACATACTCATCCTCTTCAGAGGAAGAATACTCATCAGAGCTCATGAATGGCAGAAGTAAGTCCAATGGAACCTCTATGGTCTCATTTTGAGCCTCAGATTCCCATGGTTCCTCATTGGGGAACTCATTGGAGGTCAGTGGACGTCCATTGAGGTCTTCCTCAGTGGCGTTCACTGCCTCTTCCTCCTCTCCAAATTCGGCCATGTTGATGGCTTTGCACTCTCCCTTTGGATTTTCTTCTGTATTGCTTGGAAGAGTACTAGGAGGGAGTTCAGTAATTTTCTTGCTCAGCTGTCCCACTTGTGCCTCCAAATTTCTAATGGAGGACCTTGTTTCAGTCATGAAACTTTGAGTGGTTTTGATTAGATCAGAGACCATGGTTGCTAAGTCAGAGGTGTTCTGCTTAGAACTCTCTGTCTGTTGCTGAGAAGATGATGGAAAAGGCTTGCAATTGCTAAACCTGTTTCTTCCACCATTACTATTGTTGAAACCTTGTTGAGGTCTCTGTTGATCCTTCCATGAGAAATTTAGATGATTTCTCCATGAAGGGTTGTAGGTGTTTCCATAGGGTTCTCCCATGTAATTCACCTCTTCCATTGAAGGGTTCTCAGGATCATAAGCTTCTTCTTCAGATGAAGCTTTCTTAGTACTGCTTGGTGCATTTTGCATTTCAGACAGACTTTGAGAGATCATATTGACTTGTTGAGTCAATATTTTGTTCTGAGCCAATATGGCATTCAGAGTGTCAATCTCAAGAACTCCTTTCTTCTGACTAGTCCCATTGTTCACAGGATTCCTTTCAGAAGTGTACATGAATTGGTTATTTGCAACCATTTCAATTAGTTCTTGAGCTTCTGTAGGCGTCTTCTTCAGATGAAGAGATCCTCCAGCAGAGCTATCCAAAGACATCTTGGACAGTTCAGAGAGACCATCATAGAAAATACCTATGATGCTCCATTCAGAAAGCATATCAGAAGGACACTTTCTGATTAATTGTTTGTATCTTTCCCAAGCTTCATAGAGGGATTCTCCTTCCTTCTGTCTGAAGGTTTGGACTTCCACTCTAAGCTTACTCAATTTTTGAGGTGGAAAGAACTTTGCCAAGAAGGCATTGACTAGCTTTTCCCAAGAGTTCAGGCTTTCTTTAGGTTGTGAGTCCAACCATGTTCTAGCTCTGTCTCTTACAGCAAAAGGGAATAGCATAAGTCTGTAGACCTCAGGGTCAACCCCATTAGTCTTGACAGTGTCACAGATTTGCAAGAACTCAGCTAAGAACTGATGAGGATCTTCCAATGGAAGTCCATGAAACTTGCAATTCTGTTGCATTAGAGAAACTAATTGAGGCTTAAGCTCAAAGTTGTTTGCTCCAATGGTAGGGAAAGAGATGCTTCTCCCATAGAAGTCGGGAGTAGGTGCAGTAAAGTCACCCAGCACCTTCCTTGCATTGTTGGCATTGTTGTTGTTTTCGGCTGCCATGGGTTCTTCTTCTTTGAAGATTTCTGTTAGGTCCTCTACAGAGAGTTGTGCCTTAACTTCTCTTAGCTTTCGCTTCAAGGTCCTTTCAGGTTCAGGATCAGCCTCAACAAGAATGCTTTTGTCTTTGCTCCTGCTCATATGAAAGAGAAGAGAACAAGAAAATATAGAATCCTCTATGTCACAGTATAGAGATTCCTTGAGGTGTGAGAGAAAAAGCAAAATAGAAGGCAGAAGTAGAAGAATTCGAACTTATCAAGAGAGATAGAGTTCGAATTGTTCATTGAGGGAGAGTGTTAGTTCATAAATAGAAGGGTGTGAGAAGAGGGGGAGAGATTTTCGAAAATTAAGTAAAAGATTTTAAAAACATTTTGAAAGACACTAATTAATTTTCGAAAATAAAAGTGGGAAAGAAATAAAGTGATTTTTGAAAAAGATTTTGAAATTAGAAATAAAAAAGATTTGATTGAAAACTATTTTGAAGAAGATATGGTTAAGAAGGTATGATTGGTTTTAAAAAGATGTGATTGAGAAGATATGATTTGAAAAACATTTTAAAAAGATTTGATTTTGAAAATTAATGACTTGGCTAACAAGAAAAGATATGATTCAAACATTAAACCTTTCTCAACAGAAAAGGCAACATACTTGAAATGTTGAATCAAATCATTAATTGATAGCAAGTATCCTTGAAAATGGAAAGAAATTAATTTTGAAAAAGATTTGATTGAAAAGATATGATTTGAAAAAGATTTGATTTTGAAAAACTTTGAAAACCTGAAAAAAATTTGATTTGAAAACAAAATCTTCCCCCTTGTGCCATCCTGGCGTTAAACGCCCAGAATGGTGCACATTCTGGCGTTTAACGCCCAAAGCACTACCCTTTTGGGCGTTAAACGCCCAACCAGGCACCCTGGCTGGCGTTTAAACGCCAGTCTGTCCTTCTTCACTGGGCATTTTGAACGCCCAGCTTTTTCTGTGCAATTCCTCTGCAGTATGTTCTGAATCTTCAATTCTCTGTATTATTGACTTGAAAAGACACAAATTAAAAATATTTTTGGATTTTTTGATTTTCTAAATTTTTTTGTGCTTTTTCGAAAATTAAGTGGAAAAGGAAAATAAAGGTATCAAAATTCTTAATGAGAATTCCAGGAATCATGCAATGTTTAGTCTAAGACTCTGGTCCAGGAATTAGACATGGCTTCACAGCCAGCCAAGCTTTCAAAGAAAGCTTCGGTCCAAAACACTAGACATGGCCAATGGCCAGCCAAGCCTTAGCAGATCACTGCTCCAACAGCAAGATTGATAGAAATCAACAAGCTCTTGTGATGATAAGTTGAAACCTCGGTCCAATAGAATTAGACATGGCTTCACAGCCAGCCAGACTTCAACAGATCATCATGAAACACTAGAATTCATTCTTAAGAACTCTAAAAAAAAAATACCTAATCTAAGCAACAAGATGAACCGTCAGTTGTCCAAACTCAACAATCCCCGGCAACGGCGCCAAAAACTTGGTGGACGAAATTGTGATCACTACAACTTCGCACAACTAACCAGAGTGTGTACTGGGTCGTCCAACTAATAAACCTTACGCGAGTAAGGGTCGATCCCACAGAGATTGTTGGTATGAAGCAAGCTATGGTCATCTTGTAAATCTTAGTCAGGCAAACTCAAATGGATATGAATGATGATATACGAAAACATAAAGGTAAAGATAGAGATACTTATGTAATTCATTGGTAGGAATTTCAGATAAGCGTATGAAGATGCTTGTCCCTTCCGTCTCTCTGCTTTCCTACTGTCTTCATCCAATCCTTCTTACTCCTTTCCATGGCAAGCTTATGCAAGGGTTTCACCGTTGTCAGTGGCTACCTCCCATCCTCTCAGTGGAAATGTTCAACGCACCCTGTCACGGCACGGCTATCCATCTGTCGGTTCTCAATCAGGCCGGAATAGAATCCAGTGATTCTTTTGCGTCTGTCACTAACGCCCCGCCTTCAGGAGTTTGAAGCTCGTCACAGTCATTCAATCATTGAATCCTACTCAGAATACCACAGACAAGGTTAGACCTTCCGGATTCTCTTGAATGCCGCCATCAGTTCTAGCCTATACCACGAAGACTCTGATCTCACGGAATGGCTGGCTCGGTTGTCAGGCGAGCACTCGGTTGTCAGGCGATCAACCATGCATCGTGTATCAGGAATCCAAGAGATATTCACCCAATCTAAGGTAGAATGGAGGTGGTTGTCAGGCACACGTTCATAGGTGAGAATGATGATGAGTGTCACGGATCATCACATTCATCAAGTTGAAGAACAAGTGATATCTTGGAACAATAACAAGCGGAATTGAATAGAAGAACAATAGTAATTGCATTAATACTCGAGGTACAGCAGAGCTCCACACCTTAATCTATGGTGTGTAGAAACTCCACCGTTGAAAATACATAAGAACAAGGTCTAGGCATGGCCGAATGGCCAGCCTCCCAAAGAGGGTTCAATCATAAAAACATGATCAAAAGCTCTAAAATGATCCAAAGATTAAAATACAATAGTAAAAGGTCCTACTTATAGAGAACTAGTAACCTAGGGTGTACAGAGACGAGTAAATGACATAAAAATCCACTTCCGGGCCCACTTGGTGTGTGCTTGGGCTGAACATTGAAGCATTTTCGTGTAGAGACTCTTCTTGGAGTTACACGCCAGCTTTTGTGCCAGTTTGGGCGTTTAACTCCCATTCTTGTGCCAGTTCCGGCGTTTAACGCTGGAATTCCTGAGGGTGACTTTGAACGCCGGTTTGGGCCATCAAATCTCGGGCAAAGTATGGACTATCATATATTTCTGGAAAGCCCAGAATGTCTACTTTCCAACGCCGTTGAGAGCGCGCCAATTGGGCTTCTGTAGCTCCAGAAAATCCGCTTTGAGTGCAGGGAGGTCAGAATCCAACAGCATCTGCAGTCCTTTTCTGTCTCTGAATCAGATTTTTGCTCAGATCCCTCAATTTCAGCCAGAAAATACCTGAAATCATAGAAAAACACACAAACTCATAGTAAAGTCCAGAAAAGTGAATTTTAACTAAAATCTAATAAAAATATACTAAAAACTAACTAGATCATACTAAAAACATACTAAAAACAATGCCAAAAAGCGTACAAATTATCCGCTCATCAGGCAGCAACAGTGGAGGCAAAGAATGCAATGCCGATTGATGCCGAGGTGAGGGAGAATGCAGGTACGAGTGATGATGACGCAGTTAGGGGTTGCTGCGGAAGAGAGTTGGGTGACACCTTCTTGAATTCACGTTGCAGCTCTCCTCGGTGCGATTACAAATCCTTATAATTCAAATTTTTTATTAATTTAGGTCAATTCAATGCTAATTGTAATTGAAATATAATAATTAATTATTGTTGATAATAAGTTGGCAGATAGTATATTGATACCCTATACTTTTTCTATTCCAAAAGTAGAGACCAAATTCTAATTCTAAACTTTTTTGCGCAAGGTAACCTAGACTTCAATTGCCTTCTCTATAAATATGTATAAAAAATAATTCTTAATTCCTAGTCCTCTAATTATTAATGTCTCTAATTAAAGCATTTAGATGATTACTCAGATTTTTAAGGTTGTTCAGAAGATAGATAATAGCATTAGAGTCACATTGTATTATAATTCTTTTCAAACTCATAGTCCATGCTATCTTTAGACCTATATATACCTCCCAAATCTTAGTTTTGAAGGCGGTACAGTTGCCAATACCATATGAAAAGCCTCCTATCCAAATTCTATTCCCATTTCTAATACCACATTAAGCTTTTTTATTTTGTCGAGATCATCTGTGTTGAGTGCAACCCAATTGTATGGGGGAGGGTTCCATTTTATCTGTTGCTCAGTTCTCCTTTTAAAAAAGTTCTATTTCCTTCTTCTTTCAAAAGCTTCAGAAATTTCCTTCACCTTCTTTAGTATTTCATTGTGGCATTGAGGCGGTCTAGAGTAACTTTGTTTATGTATCTCCTTGTTCCTCCAGTTTCAGATTTTCTAACATGCCGTGATGAAGACATCTAGCCAGTCCCTTTGATTGCTATCATTCATCTTTTCTCTAAAATTGAGTTCAATGCATTCATTGAAGCTAGCTCCAAAGAATGAATTGATCAATCTAGGGTTTATTAGTTGGATTCAGATTGGTGACATCTTGGGGAAGTTCCTCATAGTGTGAAGCGCGTCTTCCTTCTGGTTACTGCATAGGGGCATTTGCCGACGCCACCAAATATACGGCTTCTCCTCTCATTAGTGAAAATTCGCTTTTGCATTAGTCTCCACATAAATATCTTTGTCTTTTGTGGTCCCTTCCATTTTCACATAACATTCCAAATCGAGCAAAAAAAGGCTCCAGGATACAATAGCTTTGTAGATTGAAGATACAGAAAAATTGCTATTGTCCATATGTCTCCAAGCCACTCTATCTTCTCCTCTATTCCGATTGGGCGTAGGTTGGGCCATTATTTTCATGATCATGATTTATGGTAAGAAACTCTCTAATTTAAATTTGTCCCGTTCTTCTCTTTCATTGGTCCATTTCCAAACATTGTTATCTAGGTCTAAGTCTTTTCTGGTTACAAAATTAATCAGTTTGTTTTCGCCTTCCACCTAAGCGTTCCAAAACTTTGTAGTGAGCCAATCTCCAATGAAGGTAATGGAGTGCTTCTGGAAAGAGCATTAGATTTTGATTAATTCCTTCCAAAAGTGAGAATCTAAATTTCTTGCTATTAGTTGTGACTGGTGAATGTTATTGTGTTGATATTTTTAATAGAAAATTTTTTCCCATAAGATCTCTGGGTTCTCTTTTAGCTGCTAGATTATCTTTAAAAGAAAAGAATCATTTATAGTTTTCAATTTTCTGAAACCAAGTCCACCTTTGTGTTTGGGTCTACAGATAATTTTCCAACTTTGTTGCATGCATTCTTCTTTTATTTTCATTATCTTCCCAAATGAAACTCCTCTAAGCTTTCTCTATCTCATTACATATGGACGTTGAAATTCTTCCATGCTGTATATCAAAATTAACACTTGGACTGATGACAGATTGGGTCAGCGTTATCCTTTCCGCTAGGGAAAGATACTTGTTTTTCCAATCTTTTAGCTTACTATGCACTCTTTCCATAACTGCCTTAAAATCTTTCTTTCTTTTCCTATATTATTTAGCATCGCTCCCAAGTATCTTTTTAGTGCATTGTTTTCTTTGAATACTGTTTTGTTGCAAATGCTAGTCTTTGTTGTACCTGAAGTGTTTTTAGAAAAAACAAATTAAAGATTTGCCATATTTATCTTTAATCCAGCCGCTTGGCAAAAATTTTTCAAGATAGCATTGATTTTTTCAATTTGTTGTGTAGTTATTTCTACGAAGAGGAGTAAATCGTTTGCAAACATTAAGCGTGATATTTGCATTCCATTTATTCCTTTTCCAAAAAGGTTTTCAGTTTCCACAATTGACTTCTTTTTCAATATATTGCGAGAGTTTCTCCATACATACAATGAAGAGGTAAGGGGAAATAGGGTCCCCTTACCTTATTCCTCTCTTACGTTGGAAAATTTATGTTCTGTTTCCATCCTATAAAACGCTATAGTTTACCGATCTTACCCATTCTATTATGATGCTATTTAACCTATTAGGTAGCCCAAACTGTTGAAGCTTCCCAAGGATGAAATTCCAATTTAACCTATCATAGGCTTTTTCAAAGTCAATTTTAATGGCCATGTAGCCCCTCTTACCTCTAATCTTTCTCATAGAATGCATCACTTCCTTGGCAATGAGAATGTTATCTTGAATTTTTTGGCCAGAAATAAAGCTTAATTGGTGAGGTGATATCCGGTCATTTAGGTGGGGATTAATTCTCTGAACAATAATTTTGGTAAGAATTTTATATTTTACATTGCACAAAGCAATTGGTCTAAATTGGGATAAGAATTCCAAATGTTGGTCTTAGGTATGAGTACAATAAGGGTGGTGTTAGCTTCCTTGATGATGCTAGGTCTTGACCAACATTCTTGGATGAAATCACAAATCTTCTTCTTTATAAGCATCCAGTTGTTCTTGAAAAAAGCCGCTGAAAACCCCTCTTCACATGGGGCTTTGAGTGATCCTCTGCTGAACAGAGCTTTTTTATTTCTGGTTCAGTTGGGGTTGCTTCCATATACCTGCACACATTAGCTTCTAGATTAGGGAGGGAACATGGTTGTATGTTTAGAGTAGTGATAATTACCTCTTCATTATATAGATTCTGCAAATAACTAGTTATGAGGTCTTTAAGTTGTTTTACATCCTCTATCCAGCTTCCTTCTTGATTTCTGAGTTTAAAAATTCTATTTTTTCTTCTACAAATCATAATTTTGATATGATAGAATTTTGGGTTTCTATCACTATCAATAATCCACTGCTCTCTTGATTTTTGGAGCCACAAGACTTCTTCTTTATCAAGAATTTCATTTACTTCCTTGTTGAGACTGGCTTCTAGCTGATCTAAAAAATGGTTTCGGCCATAGCTGTCATATGTTTGGACACCAGCCAGCCTATTGAGAATCCTCCTTTTAATTCTGAAAATGATGTCAAAAACTTCTTTGTTCCAAATTTTCAACTCTTCTCTCACGTTATTAAGAGTGTTGTTTAAATTGCATCCTTGTGACCATTTGTCTTGTAAGAAATTGTTGAAGTCCGAGTGCAAAGTCCACATTATCTTGAACCTGAAAGGTCTCCTCTCTTAGTAGGATTGACATTATCAGTGATGAGAATAGGGTGGTGGTCTGAATCGATTTTTGGGAGGATCTTAACAACTGTTTGATAGTGTTTGAGTCTCCAGTTAGGGTTGGATAAGGTTCTATCCGACCTTTTAAAAACTCTTTCAAAACATAGTCTACAGAGGTCCTCACCAAGTGTATTTTGAGCCAATAAATTCCTGATTTATGAGACCACAATTATTGATCCAGGAGTGAAACATGTTGCAGTTCAACTAAGTATTTATTTTTTCAGTTCAACTAAGTATTCTTTAAATTAGTCTTTATTTTACAGTTTACTCAACTTTTTTATTACATTAATTTAAAAAAAAACTAAAACAAACATTCAAATAGATTTATTATTTTTTAATTTAAATATCAATCTACAAAGAAGAATTAAAATTCAAAATTTTAAATTGAAATCTTGTAAATACTTACACACTAAAAATTTTGGAATGTGTAAGTATTTACAAGATTTCAATTGTAAGAAAGTAAATACTTACACAATCCATGTGCAGCCATCGGTAATTATGGATAATATCCGCATATCCGCGGTAATTATCCGCATTCGATCCGAATTTTATGGATATTATCCGATCAGTAGAGCCATCGGATCGGATCTGACTTGCACTATGGTAGGATCAGATTGCAGATTTGGCAGTGATATTCACGAATCCGATCCGCATATTTGCACGTCTCATATAAATAGTATAGTTTAAGAAAGTAAACCCTAATGTGATATGAATTTTAGTGTGTTGTTTTATGAATTTTATGATATTTTATTTTTAATTTTTATGTTGTACTTTAACTTAGAATAATTAAACTTAGATCTTGTGTTATTATTTTTCTTTTGTTATTCAAAAGAACTTTTATTGACAATATTTTAGGAATAAATAGGTTTAAACAGGTGAAAAAATAGATTTTCTAGAGCCAAAAAGTACCTTAAAACAAATTTTTTGAATTATGCGGATATATCCGATATTCGATCCGATCCGACCCGTCGGATAGGATCCAACCTAAAAAAATGTGAATATCGTATCCGATCCGATCCGATAAATATAGTGCGGATCGGATAGAATTATAGACTATATCTGATCCGATCTAATTCCTATACAGCCTTAAAAAAAAGTTTGAATAAGTCAAAGAATTTATTGTGTGAGAATTTATTGTGTGAAAATAATTAATTATATAAGTTTTAGTTGTCTGTAAAAAATATTATGTAATTGAAAAATGCTTAAATGTTGGGGGTGAAAATTCAACCAAAAAATTATTTGAGAAATTTGTGATTTTTTAATTCAGTTTTATTTTTTTTTGTAATGATATTTATTGTTTATTTTTTGTTTGTTTCTGTCTCATGCAATTAAGTAAAATTATTTTTAATATATTATATGCTAAATTATATGTCATTTCTAATAGCTATTTAAACATGCTGAATTATCAACCCTTCTTATCAATGGTCAATTATACCTATCATGTTATAAGTAATGGTATAGATAACGGTAATATTTTTAGATAATGCTGAATTTTTATATATTCTTAATATAAAGTTTTGAGTTGTTTCATGAATAGTTTGGGGGTGAATTATCGGCAAATCTTGTAACGTTGGATGTGTATTTAATTATTCTGTTGCTCTTTATAGTTTTGCGAAATTTTCAATTATGTTCTTATACTTTTTTTTTTAATTGGGTTTATACACCAAAATTTTTTTTCAATTAGGTCTCTTTTAGTAATAATTGGCTTAATTGTATAGGGACCCAACTAAAAAAAATTTTTGTACAGAGACTCAAATAAAAAGAAAAAAGGTATAGAGACTCAATTGAAAAAAATTAGTGCAAAAATCCAATTAAAAAAAAAAAATATAAAGACCTAATTAAAAATTTCGTAAAATTATAGGAACCAATAGAATAATTAAATCTATTATAAATCAATATTTAATATATTCTAGATTCCTCATATGAATTTTGAATATTATAATAAAATAATTAGCGTGCATTTTTATAATTTTTTGGATGCGTACTTAATTCTAATTTTTTAAAATAAGTTTGCATTCTTATAATTACAACATCAATAAAAAAAAGTACTTGTGCTGATCTAAAAAAAAGAAAAATAAGAAATAAAAAAAAATTTATGGACAAGTCTGATGAACTTGATGATAAAAATATTACATTCTTAAATTTTAAATTTTATTTATATCATTTTTAGATGTGTATAAAATATATTTTGTGTATGATTTTATTATTATAGATGTGTTATAAATTTATGTAATTAACTAATTTTAAAAATTAGTTAAAGTACCAAATAATAAAAATGTAAAAACAAAATTATAATGAATAAATACTAGTGTTCAAATAAAAAAAAGTTAACTAATAATAAGATCAAATATGTTAGATATATTTTTATTAAATGTAATATAGAAAAATTTAAATTTATTTTTAAATTTTATTTGTATAATTTTAGATGTGTAAAAAAATATTTTTTATATAATTGAATAATTTTAGATGTGCCAAATTTAAAACCTCTTCTTAATTTGTATCTTTTTCTTCTTTACCTTATTGTATCCATAAATTCAAGTTACTATTCCTATGGCTTGATTGAATTTACTTTATTAACAGAAATTAATAAATAATAATAATAATATGGTATGATAATGATATGAAGTTGGTCCCATTAGTCTATTCATGATAAAAAATAATGATTCTAATCATGATATAATATGATAAAATCATATAAGTTTAACAAAACAAATTTATGATGTATAACTAACGTAAATAATAAAAAATTACTTTAATAATAACTAATTTACATATTTTTTTAATAAAGTTTATATATAGAATTTTTTTTGTGGTACATGAGTCTAGATCTGAGAGTTAATTCATTTTTTTAAAATTTATTATTCTTCTTTTACTACTTCGTAGAATGTATTCTTCGTTTTTCATCGAAGTTGATTGACAAACCCCAATTTGACGGTTTGTTTTGTAATGAATTTAGAGTGTTTCGATAACTTTTTGTCACATTTAGCCTATGAATTAGCATGGTTTTGTTATCTCTCCCATATTTGTGCTTAAGTGTAAAAACATGCTTTTTAAGCCTTATTTTGATGAATTCTAGTTTCTCTTTGATTCCATAAGATGCCTTGATGTGTTTGCTAGTAATTCCAGGATTGAAATAGGCTAGGCATGGATCAAAGGAAGCAAGGAAGGAAGCATACAAGTGGAGAGAAGCATAAAAAGTCAAAGAAGCAAAGTCAGCCATGCACGCGCACGCGCACAAGGCGCTCGCGCACACATTGCGAAACAGGCCAAGGACGCGCACGCATACCGTGCGCGCACGCGCCGATGATGGCACATGACCTCACTAATGCAACACGTGTCTGGCGATTTGAGAGGGTTTCTGAACCCATTTTGGCGCCAATTGCTAAGGAAGAGGAATATAAGGATGAAGGATTAAGGGAAAGAAAAAAAAGGAGGGAATCAATTAGGCAATAATACACACTCACTAGGATTAGTTTAGAGTTAGTTTCTAGAGAGAGAAGCTCTCACTTCTCTCTAGAATTAGGATTAGGTTTATGTTAATCTCTCTTTTTAGATCTAGGTTTAATTCATGCTTTGATTCAATTTTCCTTTATCAATTCTTAATCTTCTCATCTCTCTCTTTCTAGTTATGTGCTTTAATAATTGTAATTCTTCATTTTGTTTTGGATAGATTGTTGTTCCTTTGTTTCCTTTCAATAATGCAATTTGAGGTAATTCATGATAATTGTGATTTCCTTGATTGTTGTTGATTAATTCTTTGCAATAATTGTTGTTAAATTCTATTCTTGTTATGAATTTACTATGCTTTTTCTTTTATGCCTTCCAAGTGTTTGATGAAATGCTTGGTTAGATTTTAATGTAGGTTTTGTTCCTCTTGGCCTATGTAGAGTAATTAGTGACTCTTGAGTTATCTAATTCCTTTGTTGGTTGACAATTAGAAGTTGCTAATTGATTTGAATGCCTCTAAAGCTAGTCTTCCCTTTAGGAGTTGATTAGGACTTGAAGAATCAAATTGATTCATCCACTTGACTTTCCTCCATGGTAGAGGTTAACTAAGTGGGAGCAATATACAATTCTCATCACAATTGAGAAGGATAACTAGGATAGGATTTCTAGTTCTCATATCTTGCCAAGAGTTTTATAGTTGTCAGTTTACTTTCTTGCCATTTATCTTTCATGCTTCATATCAAAACCCCAAAATAATTCATAACCAATAACAAGACACTTTATTGTAATTCCTAGGGAGAACGACCCGAGGTCCAATACTTCGGTTTATAAATTTTAGGGGTTTGTACTAGTGACAAACAACTTTTTGTATGAAAGGATTATTGATTGGTTTAGAAACTATACTTGCAACGAGAATTCATTTGTGAAATTCTATACCGTCAAAAATCCAATCATCAAAATGGCGCCGTTGCCGGGGAGTTGCAATGGTGTTGTGTTATTGGTTATTCTATATATGTGAATATTGTGAATATGTTTGCTTTTTGATTCTTTGTTAGTTTTTAGTTTGTTCTTTTTATTTGTTACTATTCTTTGTTTTGCCCTCTCTTACTATCATGAATTCTCATTTTGGCTATGAGTGTGATTACAATTATGTTGTAGGTGATGAGGACTATAATGAAGATGTGTATCAAGGATGGGATAACTAAAGGTGGGAGGAGCCATATGCTTATGATCAATCCTCATGGCAACAACCCCCACCAATGCACTATGAAGAAGAGCTATTCTATGATGCATACCAATCAAATGGCTATGGTGAATCTCCTTGTGACTTTCAAGAACCACCATCATATGCCTATGAACCATACCCTCAACATAACCCTCAACCATACTCACAAGCCCCTCCACACCAAGCACCTTTCTATGACCCATACCCATCGTACAACCAATCATCCATCCCATGTTTTTATGACAATTATGAGCAAGAACCCTTCGAACCACCACAACCCTATCAAGATTACTTCCAAGAACCACCTCAATACATACAATCTCCACAACCTTACCAAGAAGAACCATCTTCCTATCATGAACCCTCTCTCCAAAATGATGAACCTTCCTACCCACCACAAGACTCAATGGACGATTCTCTCACTTTGCTACTTCAAGGACAAGAGGCCATGAAGCGGGATACACTTGAGTTTGTGACCAATTTGACGAAGGTGGTGCACACTTTAGCCCACCAATGTTTGAATATTCAAGGTACTTCCGTGACCAAATGTGAAAAGTTAAAAGAAGAGCAAAGCATGAAGGAGAAAGTGGAAAATCCGGTAAAGAAGGAGGAGTCCAATTTTGTGTTGGAACAATTGGAGGAGCCTATGGTCATTGAAGAACGGGAAGAAATGGTTGAAGATTTAGGAGATGTTGAAAGTCGATGGGAATGTAGCATCATGGAGCCCTCTTCCAAGAAGCTTGATATTGATGTTGAAGAGGGTGCGCAACCTCCAAGGCATATCATCGTTGGAGACTTGGAAGAAGCTTATCAAGAGATGGATTCAATCATAGATGAATTTTTCTCCATCATGGAATCCTCTCCCATTGGACACGAAGTTGAAATTACGAAAGAATGTGCACAACCTCCCAAAGAAAGCGAAAATGGCATGGTGTATATTGAAATTGAAGAATATGAAGAGGTTGAGCAAGAGATGAACTCATTCATCGATGAATTTTTATCCAAAACTGAATCACCTCTCATTGGGCGAGATGAAGTTTTTGAAGACAACACCAAACCACGCAACAAAAGGGATGAGGTTAAATTTGAAGAAGCTTGCGAAGAGGTGGAAACAACTAAAGAAGAGCACAAGGAGGTGGACCTTGCATTGTCTAAGTGTGGGGAAGCCTCCCTTCCCAAGTTACCATCCAACACAACATTTAAGTGGGTAAAATCTCTATCTCTAAGCTTTAATTTCTCACTTGAATATGGTTTGATTGAAAATGATGGTCAACTTAGAACTCTTTGTGGAATTACAAGTAAAAAAGAGTTGTATAGTGGTTGGAAAGTAGGTGTTAAGCTTATCAAGGCCATGGCCCCAAGGTATAGGGATGATGTTGGGACAAGAATCACTTTGTATGAGTCTAGAAGGAAGCATTGGTGGAGTAAAGAGAATTCTGTGTGTCCACCACATTTATGTCAACCAATTGGGGAGCAAAATCATGAAACTAAACCAATGGACGGATGTGAAGATAAGATATGGGATCCCGGTTCGCTATGTGAAGACCAACTATGGGGACTCATATCTTGGGTAGAACTTTGCTCAAGCTTAATAAAAATGGTTGGAAATTTTGTCAACCAATTGGGGAGCAAAGATCCTTGGAGATTCAAGGATGAGTACTGATGAGCGGATAATTTGTACGCTTTTTGGCATTGTTTTTAGTATGTTTTTGGTATGATCTAGTTAGTTTTTAGTGTATTTTTATTAGTTTTTAGTTAAAATTCACTTTTCTGGACTTTACTATGAGTTTGTGTGTTTTTCTGTGATTTCAGGTATTTTCTGGCTGAAATTGAGGGACCTGAGCAAAAATCTGATTCAGAGACCAAAAAGGATTGCAGATGCTGTTGGATTCTGACCTCCCTGCACTCGAAGCGAATTTTCTGGAGCTACAGAAGCCCAATTGGCGCGCTCTTAACGGCGTTGGAAAGTAGACATCCTGAGCTTTCCAGCAATATATGATAGTCCATACTTTGCCCAAGATTTGATGGCCCAAACCGGCGTTCAAAGTCACCCTCAGGAATTCCAGCGTTAAACGCCGGAACTGGCACCCAAATGGGAGTTAAACGCCCAAACTGGCACTAAAGCTGGCGTTTAACTCCAAGAAGAGTCTCTACACGAAAATGCTTCATTGCTCAGCCCAAGCACACACCAAGTGGGCCCGGAAGTGGATTTTTATGTCATTTACTCATCTCTGTAAACCTTAGGCTACTAGTTTTCTATAAGTAGGACCTTTTACTATTGTATTTTCATCGGGGTAGCTATCTTCGTTTTATGCTATCTTAGATCATTGGGAGGTTGGCCTCACGGCCATGCCTAGACCTTGTTCTTATGTATTTTCAACGGTGGAGTTTCTACACATCATAGATTAAGGTGTGGAGCTCTGCTGTACCTCGAGTATTAATGCAATTACTATTGTTCTTCCATTCAATTCCGCTTGTTCTTGTTCTAAGATATCACTTGTTCTTCAACTTGATGAATGTGATGATCCGTGACACTCATCATCATTCTCACCTATGAACGTGTGACTGACAACCACCTCCGTTCTACCTTCGATTGGGTGAATATCTCTTGGATTCCTGATTGCACGATGCATGGTTGATCGCCTGACAACCGAGTGCTCGCCTGACAACCGAGCCAACCATTCCGTGAGATCAGAGTCTTCGTGGTATAGGCTAGAACTGATGGCGGCATTCAAGAGAATCCGGAAGGTCTAACCTTGTCTGTGGTATTCTGAGTAGGATTCAATGATTGAATGACTGTGACGTGCTTCAAACTCCTAGCAGGCGGGGCGTTAGTGACAGACGCAAAAGAATCGCTGGATTCTATTCCGGCCTGACCGAGAACCGACAGATGATTAGCCATGCTGTGACAGAGCATATGAACATTTTCACTGAGAGGATGGGAGATAGCCACTGACAACGGTGAAACCCTACATAAGCTTGCCATGGAAAGGAGTAAGAAGGATTGGATGAAGACAGTAGGAAAGCAGAGAGACGGAAGGGAAGGCATCTTCATGCGCTTATTTGAAGTTCCTACCAATGAATTACATAAGTATCTCTATCTTTATCTTTTATGTTTTTATGCGTTCATCACCATATCCATTTGAGTTTGCCTGACTAAGATTTACAAGATGACCATAGCTTGCTTCATACTAACAATCTCCGTGGGATCGACCCTTACTCGCGTAAGGTTTATTACTTGGACGACCCAGTGCACTTGCTGGTTAGTTGTGTGAAGTTGTGTTTATGCCATGGTATTGAACACCAAGTTTTTGGGGTTCATGACCGGGGATTATGAGAGTTGTGAAAAGTATTGTTCACAATTTCGCGCTACCAAGTTTTTGGCGCCGTTGCCGGGGATTGTTCAGTTTGGACAACTGACGGTTCATCTTGTTGCTTAGATGAGGTATTTTTTTCTTCAGAGTTCTTAAGAATGAATTCTAGTGTTTCAAGGTGATGTTCTTATCATCACCAAAGCTGATTGATCTTCATCAATTTAGCTCTTGAATGCAATGTTCTGCTGAAGCTTGGCTGACCATGTCTAATTCCTTTAGACTGAAGCTTTAGACTAAACATTGCATGATTCCTGGAATTCTCATTAAGAATTTTGATACCTTTTTCCACTTTATTTTCGAAAAGAAAAAGCACAAAAAAATTACAAAATCATAAAAACCAAAAATATTTCTTGTTTGAGTCTAGTGTTTCATTTTAAGTTTGGTGTCAATTATATGCATCCATTCATGTGTCTTAAGGATCTTCAAGTTGTTCTTGATGATTTTTGTGCTCTGATCTTTAAATTCAATTGACTTGAGTGTTTTGTGTGTCTCATATGCATTCTCATTTTGTTAGTGTCAGTGGCATACAAACTGCTAAGTTTGGTGTCTTGCATGCATTGTTATTTGATTCTTGTTGCATTTTGATTTATCCTTATTATTAAAAATCCAAAAATATTTGTAATTTGTGTCTTTTCAAGTCAATAATACAGAAGGATTGAAGATTCAGAACATACTGCAGAAGAATTGCACAGAAAAGCTGGGCGTTCAAAACGCCCAGTGAAGAAGGACAGACTGGCGTTTAAACGCCAGCCAGGGTACCTGGTTGGGCGTTTAACGCCCAAAAAGGTAGTGTTTTGGGCGTTAAACGCCAGAATGTGCACCATTCTGGGCATTTAACGCCAGGATGGCACAAGGGGGAAGATTTTGTTTTCAAAATTAGATTTTTTTTCAAGTTTTCAAAGTTTTTCAAAATCAAATCTTTTTCAAATCAATTTTTCAATCAAATCTTTTTCAAAATCAATTTCTTTCCATTTTCAAAGATACTTGCTACCAATCAATGATTTGATTCAACATTTCAAGTATGTTGCCTTTTCTGTTGAGAAAGGTTTAATGTTTGAATCATATCTTTTCTTGTTAGCTAAGTTTTTAATTTTCAAAATCAAATCTTTTTAAAATGTTTTTCAAATCATATCTTCTCAATCACAATTTTTTTTTTAAAACCAATCATATCTTCTTAACCACATCTTTTTCAAAACAGTTTTCAATCAAATCTTTTTGATTTCTAATTTCAAAATCTTTTTCAAAAATCACTTGACTTCTCTTCCACCCTTGATTTTCAAAAATCAATTAAGGTTTTTCAAAAATGTTTTCAAAATTTTTCACTTAATTTTCGAAAATCACTTCCCTCCTTCTCACATCCTTCTATTTATGGACTAACATTATCCCTTAATGCAAAATTCGAACTCCATCTTCTTTGATAAGTTCGAATTTTCTACTTCTGTCTTCTAGTTTTCTTTTCCTCTGACACCTAAAGGAATCTCTATACTGTGACATAGAGGATTCCACATTTTCTTGTTCCCTTCTCTTTCTTATGAGCAGGAGCAAAGACAAAAACATTCTTGTTGAGGCTGACCCTGAACCTGAAAGAACCTTGAAGAGAAAGCTCAGAGAAGCCAAAGCACAACTCTCTTTAGAGGACCTGACCGAATTCTTCAAAGAAGAAGAACATATGGCAGCCGAAAACAACAATGCCAACAATGCAAGGAAGGTGCTGGGTGACTTTACTGCACCTACTCCCGATTTCTATGGGAGAAGCATCTCTATCCCTGCCATTGGAGCAAACAACTTTGAGCTTAAGCCTCAATTATTTTCTCTAATGCAACAGAATTGCAAGTTCCATGGACTTCCATTGGAAGATCCTCATCAGTTTTTAGCTGAATTCTTGCAAATCTGTGACACTGTCAAGACTAATGGGGTTGACCCTGAGGTCTACAGACTTATGCTATTCCCTTTTGCTGTAAGAGACAGAGCTAGAACATGGTTGGACTCACAACCTAAAGAAAGCCTGGACTCTTGGGAAAAGCTAGTCAATGCCTTCTTGGCAAAGTTCTTTCCACCTCAAAAATTGAGTAAGCTTAGAGTGGAAGTCCAAACCTTCAGACAGAAGGAAGGAGAATCCCTCTATGAAGCTTGGGAAAGATACAAACAATTAATCAGAAAGTGTCCTTCTGATATGTTTTCTGAATGGAGCATCATATGTATTTTCTATGATGGTCTCTCTGAACTATCCAAGATGTCTTTGGATAGCTCTGCTGGGGGATCTCTTCACTTGAAGAAGACGCCTACTGAAGCTCAAGAGCTGATTGAAATGGTTGCAAATAACCAATTCATGTACACTTCTGAAAGGAATCCTGTGAACAATGGGACTAGTCAGAAGAAAGGAGTTCTTGAGATTGACACTCTGAATGCCATATTGGCTCAGAACAAAATATTGACTCAACAAGTCAATATGATTTCTCAAAGTCTGTCTGGAATGCAAAATGCACCAAGCAGTACTAAAGACGCTTCATCTGAGGAAGAAGCCTATAATCCTGAGAACCCTTCAATGGAAGAGGTGAATTACATGGGAGAACCCTATGGAAACACCTATAATCCTTCATGGAGAAATCATCCAAATTTTTCATGGAAGGATCAACAGAGACCTCAACAAGGTTTCAACAATAATAATGGTGGAAGAAACAGGTTTAGCAATAGTAAGCCTTTTCCATCATCTTCTCAGCAACAGATAGAGAGTTCTAAGCAGAATAACTCTGACTTAGCAACCATGGTCTCTGATCTGATCAAAACCACTCAAAGTTTCATGACTGAAACAAGGTCCTCCATTAGAAATTTGGAGGCACAAGTGGGTCAGCTGAGTAAGAAAATTACTGAACTCCCTCCTAGTACTCTTCCAAGCAATACAGAAGAAAATCCAAAAGGATAGTGCAAAGCCATCAACATGGCCGAATTTTGGGAAGGAGAAGAGGCAGTGAACGCCACTGAGGAAGGCCTCACTGGACGTCCACTGACCTCCAATGAGTTCCCCAATGAGGAACCATGGGAATCTGAGGCTCAAACTGAGACCATAGAGATTCCATTGGACTTACTTCTGCCATTCATGAGCTCTGATGAGTATTCTTCCTCTGAAGAGGATGAGTATGTCACTGAAGAGCAAGTTGCTGCATACCTTGGAGCAATCATGAAGCTAAATGACAAGTTATTTGGAAATGAGACCTGGGAGGATGAACCCCCTTTGCTCACCAAAGAACTGGATGACTTGTCTGGGCAGACACTGCCTCAAAAGAGACAGGATCCTGGAAAGTTTTCAATACCTTGTACCATAGGCACCATGACCTTCAAGAAGGCCTTGTGTGACTTAGGGTCAAGTGTAAACCTCATGCCTCTCTCTGTAATGGAGAAGTTAGGGATCTCTGAAGTACAAGCTGCAAAAATCTCACTAGAGATGGCAGACAACTCAAGAAAACAAGCCCATGGACTTATAGAGGATGTTCTGGTTAAGGTTGAAGACCATTACATCCCTACTGATTTCATAGTCCTAGAGACTGGGAAGTGCATGGATGAATCCATCATCCTTGGCAGACCCTTCCTAGCCACAGCAAAGGCTGTGATTGATGTTGATAAGGCCCAAGGATATCCCTCTGTCATCATGGAGAGGAAGCATGAAGAGCTTCTCTCAAAAACAGAGCCCCCACAGTCAAACTCTAAGTTTGGTGTAGGGAGGCCACAACCAAACTCTAAGTTTGGTGTTGAACCCCCACATTCAAACTCTAAGTTTGGTGTTGGGAGGTTCCAACATGGCTCTGAGCATTTCTGAGGCTCCATGAGAGTCCTCTGTCAAGCTAATGACATTAAAGAAGCGCTTGTTGGGAGGCAACCCAATGTTTTATAATTAACTATTTTCTGTTGTTATTTTATCTTTTTTTGTAGGTTGATGATCATAAGAAATCACAAAATCAATGAAAAAAGCAAAAACAGAATGAAAAACAGGAAGAAAAACAGCACACCCTGGAGGACGCACCTACTGGCGTTTAAACGCCAGTGAGGCTAGCTGATGGGCGTTTAACGCCCAGTCTGGCACCATTCTGGGCGTTTAACGCCAGAAAGGGGCACCAGACTGGCGTTAAACGCCAGAAAAGGGCAAGAAGCTGGCGTTAAACGCCAGAAATGGGCACCAGCCCGGCGTTTAACGCCAGAATTGGCACAAAACGAGATTTTGCTTGCCATTTGGTGCAGGGATGACTTTTCCTTGACACCTCAGGATCTGTGGACCCCACAGGACCCCCACCTACCCTACAACTCTCTCTCCTCTTCACCCATTCACCAATCACCTCAACACCTCTTCCCCAAAAACCCTTCACCTATCAAATCCCTTCTTTCTCTTCACCACTCACATCCATCCTTCATAAAACCCCACCCACCCTACCATTCAAATTCAAACCACTTACCCACCCAAACCCACCCTCAAATGGCCGAACCCTACCCTTCCCCTCTCCTATATAAACCCTCCTTCACTCCTTCATTTTCACACAACTTAAACACCATTTCTCTCCCCTTTGGCCGAACACAAAGCCATTCCCTTTCTCCTCCTTTCTTCTTCTTCTACTCTCTTCTTTCTTCTTTTGCTCGAGGACGAGCAAACATTTTAAGTTTGGTGTGGTAAAAGCATTGCTTTTTGTTTTTCCATAACCATTTATGGCATCCAAGGTCGGAGAAACCTCTAGAAAGAGGAAAGGGAAGGCAAAAGCTTCCACCTCCGAGTCATGGAAAATGGAAAGATTCATCTCAAGGGTGCATCAAGACCATTTCTATGAAGTTGTGGCCTTGAAGAAAGTGATCCCCGAGGTCCCTTTTTCACTCAAAAAGGGTGAATATCCGGAGATCCAACATGAGATCCGAAGAAGAGGTTGGGAAGTTCTTACCAACCCCATTCAACAAGTCGGAATCTTGATGGTTCAAGAGTTCTATGCCAATGCATGGATCACCAAGAACCATGACCAAAGTGTGAACCCGGATCCAAAGAATTATCTTACTATGGTTCGGGGGAAATACTTGGATTTCAGTCCGGAAAGTGTAAGGTTGGCATTCAACTTGCCCATGATGCAAGGAGATGAACATCCTTACACTAGAAGGGTCAACTTTGATCAAAGGTTGGACCAAGTCCTCACAGTCATATGTGAAGAGGGCGCCCTATGGAAGAGAGATTCAAGAGGGAAGCCGGTTCAATTGAGAAGGCATGACCTCAAACCCGTGGCTAGAGGATGGTTGGAGTTTATCCAACGCTCAATCATTCCCACTAGCAACCGGTCCGAAGTTACCATAGACCGGGCTATCATGATCCATAGCATCATGATTGGAGAAGAAATAGAGGTTCATGAGGTTATAGCCCAAGAACTCTATAAGGTGGCGGACAAGTCCTCTACCTTGGCAAGACAAGCCCATCACTAAGAAGAGGATGGAGCACACAAGAGACCCCACTCATCATGAGATCCCTGAGATACCTCAAGGGATGCACTTTCCTCCACAAAACTACTGGGAGCAACTAAACACCTCCCTAGGAGAATTAAGTTCCAACATGGGACAACTAAGGGTGGAGCACCAAGAACACTCCATCATCCTCCATGAAATTAGAGAAGATCAAAGGATCATGAGAAAGGAGCAACAAAGACAAGGAAGAGACATTGAGGAACTCAAGCACTCCATAGGATCTTCAAGAGGAAGAAAGAGCCGTCATCACTAAGGTGGACCCGTTCCTTAATTTCCTTGTTCTTTATTCTTCTGTTTTTCGAATTTTTTGTGCTTATGTCTATCCATGTGTGTGTCTTGTGATCGTTAGTGTCTTAGTGTCCATGCCTTAAAGTTATGAATGTCCTATGAATCCATCACCTTTCTTGAATAAAAATGTGCTTAATTGAAAAAGAAAAGAATTGCATGAATTTTGAATTTTATAACAGTTTAATTATTTTGATGTGGTGGCAATATTTTTGTTTTCTGAATGTATGCTTAAACAGTGCATATGTATCTTGAATTTGTGGTTCATGAATATTGGCTCTTGAAAGAATGATGAAAAAGGAGACATGTTACTGAGGATCTGAAAAATCATAAAAATGATTCTTGAAGCAAGAAAAAGCAATGAAAAAAAAAATTTCGAAAAAAAAATAAAAAAAAGAAGAAAAACGAAAAAAAAATATAATAAAGTTGTGATCCAAGGCAGAAAGAGTGTGCTTAAGAACCCTGGACACCTCTAATTGGGGACTCTAGCAAAGCTGAGTCACAATCTGAAAAGGTTCACCCAATTATGTATCTGTGGCATATATGTATCCGGTGGTAATACTGGAAGACAGAGTGCTTTGGGCCACGGCCAAGACTCAATAAGTAGCTATGTTCAAGAATCATCATACTCTACTAGGAGAATCAATAACACTATCTGGATTCTAAGTTCCTAAAGAAGCCAATCATTCTGAATTTCAAAGGATAGAGTGAGATGCCAAAACTGTTCAGAGGCAAAAAGCTAAAAGCCCCGCTCATCTAATTAATACTGATCTTCATAGATGTTTTCGGAATTCATTGCATATTCTCTTCTTTTTATCTTATTTGATTTTCAGTTGCTTGAAGACAAGCAACAATTTAAGTTTGGTGTTGTGATGAGCGGATAATTTGTACGCTTTTTGGCATTGTTTTTAGTATGTTTTTGGTATGATCTAGTTAGTTTTTAGTATATTTTTATTAGTTTTTAGTTAAAATTCACTTTTCTGGACTTTACTATGAGTTTGTGTGTTTTTCTGTGATTTCAGGTATTTTCTGGCTGAAATTGAGGGACCTGAGCAAAAATCTGATTCAGAGACCAAAAAGGACTGCAGATGCTGTTGGATTCTGACCTCCCTGCACTCGAAGCGGATTTTCTGGAGCTACAGAAGCCCAATTGGCTCGCTCTCAACGGCGTTGGAAAGTAGACATCCTCGGCTTTCCAGCAATATATGATAGTCCATACTTTGCCCAAAATTTGATGGCCCAAATCGGCGTTCAATGTCACCCTCACGAATTCCAGCGTTAAACGCCGGAACTGGCACCCAAATGGGAGTTAAACGCCCAAACTGGCACTAAAGCTGGCGTTTAACTCCAAGAAGAGTCTCTACACGAAAATGCTTCATTGCTCAGCCCAAGCACACACCAAGTGGGCCCGGAAGTGGATTTTTATGTCATTTACTCATCTCTGTAAACCTTAGGCTACTAGTTTTCTATAAGTAGGACCTTTTACTATTGTATTTTCATCGGGGTAGCTATCTTCGTTTTATGCTATCTTAGATCATTGGGAGGCTGGCCTCACGGCCATGCCTAGACCTTGTTCTTATGTATTTTCAACGGTGGAGTTTCTACACATCATAGATTAAGGTGTGGAGCTCTGCTGTACCTCGAGTATTAATGCAATTACTATTGTTCTTCCATTCAATTCCGCTTGTTCTTGTTCTAAGATATCACTTGTTCTTCAACTTGATGAATGTGATGATCCGTGACACTCATCATCATTCTCACCTATGAACGTGTGACTGACAACCACCTCCGTTCTACCTTCGATTGGGTGAATATCTCTTGGATTCCTGATTGCACGATGCATGGTTGATCGCCTGACAACCGAGTGCTCGCCTGACAACCGAGCCAACCATTCCGTGAGATCAGAGTCTTCGTGGTATAGGCTAGAACTGATGGCGGCATTCAAGAGAATTCGGAAGGTCTAACCTTGTCTATGGTATTCTGAGTAGGATTCAATGATTGAATGACTGTGACGTGCTTCAAACTCCTAGCAGGGGGGGCGTTAGTGACAGACGCAAAAGAATCGCTGGATTCTATTCCGGCCTGACCGAGAACCGACAGATGATTAGCCATGCTGTGACAGAGCATAGGAACATTTTCACTGAGAGGATGGGAGGTAGCCACTGACAACGGTGAAACCCTACATAAGCTTGCCATGGAAAGGAGTAAGAAGGATTGGATGAAGACAGTAGGAAAGCAGAGAGACGGAAGGGAAGGCATCTTCATGCGCTTATCTGAAGTTCCTACCAATGAATTACATAAGTATCTCTATCTTTATCTTTTATGTTTTTATGCGTTCATCACCATATCCATTTGAGTTTGCCTGACTAAGATTTACAAGATGACCATAGCTTGCTTCATACTAACAATCTCCGTGGGATCGACCCTTACTCGCGTAAGGTTTATTACTTGGACGACCCAGTGCACTTGCTGGTTAGTTGTGCGAAGTTGTGTTTATGCCATGGTATTGAACACCAAGTTTTTGGGGTTCATGACCGGGGATTATGAGAGTTGTGAAAAGTATTGTTCACAATTTTGCGCTACCAAGTACAAAGTAAGCCACCATGACAACAAGCATCTCAAAATGTCCAACTTAAGGACTTAAACTAAAAGTGCTAGGTGGGAGACACCCCACCATGGTAAACTCTTTCCACTCTCTTTTAAATTTACTTAATAAGTGATTTGAGTTACTATTGTAGGTAGATGTTTCATACAAATTTGTTTGTACAACTTAATTGTTAGCTTAGTCACATGCATGTTGTGTTTAGCAGTAGATGAATAATATAAAAATTTCATTTTTGTGAATTGTATGATGGTTGCGTGAATAAGAGTTGTGAACACTATGGGGAACACCCAGCATAATTTTTCAAAAAAAAAGGGGGTGAACGCGTGCGCACAAAGTACGCGCACGCGTCCCTATGCGGATTCAACATCGCCCACATACCCGAGAGTTGGGCCCCTCTTGGGCAAACATTATGCCCTGAGCCCAACCTAACCCACGCGGACGCGCACTACCTGCATGCGCGCCGACTATCAGAACATGGAAGTTCGCACGGACGCGCACCAGCCGCGTCCGCGCCGAGCTGCTGCTGCAAATTTTTGAGCCAATCCCCAGAGAGTTGGGCCAGCTCTGAGCCATTCTTAAGCCCCTGGCCAAACTCAACTCGCGCGGACGCGCACCCGCCGCGTGCTCGCCCGTATGCCAAAAATTGAACACGACGCGAGCGCACGCAACGCGCGCGCGCACCCTATCCCAAATCGTCAACGTACGCGGACGCGCACTTGCCGCGCGCGCATCCTTACGTGCTGCCACCACTCTAGCTTCTAACCCGAGAGTCGGGCATGCCTCAAGCCCACTCTAAGCTTCAAACCCAATCTCATGTATGCGTGCGCGCACTGTACGCACACGCGCCCTTACCTAATCTGCCATACCACGCTAGAGCGCACTGCACGCTCGCGCATGATTCTCCATTTTCGTCAATGCGCGCGGACGCGTACATGCCGCGTGCGCGCCAGTCTGGTAGCGCGACTTCCAGGCCACTCTCCAGAGAGTTAGGCCTAAGTTGGGCCAATTCTAAGCCTCTAGCCCAATTCCATGTACGCGTGCGCGCATTGTACGCACATGCGTCCTTTCCTGGTTTGACTCATCCACGCTTAAGCGCGTTGTACGCACACGCGTAGGTCCCAAGTTCTCTCCGTGAACGCGGACGCGCAAGGTGCGCACGCGTGTCGATTCAAAAATTGGGATAACCTTAGCACGCGAAACACACTGCGCAGTCGCGCACCCCTTTCCCCAACCTCCACCTTTTTCTTCCTCTTCTCTCCCCCAACTCCCGTCACCGCAGCAGCGCCAGCCACCGCCCACGGCCAACTCACTACCTCTCTCGACCATCCACCCCACTCATTCTCTCCCCCTCCACTCGCTCTCTCTTCCTTCTTCCCACATAATAGCCGCGGCAGCATCATCGCCGTCCGCCTCTGCCCCGCCGCCGTCCCATCCTCACCACCGGCGACGTTCTCATCTCCCATCTCACACTCTCCCATCATGTTCCTTCTGTCACCCAGCCAGCTTCCTCTCCTTAGTTTCTCACCCCTCCGCAACACCACCGCCGGCCACTCCCCGCCACCGTCCACGGCGGCGCAGCTCCTGGCCCTATTGCCCCCCCATTTTCTCTGCCATTATTAGTTCTCCTGCTCACAGGTTCCTGCTCCATTCCTGTTTTTCCTTTTTATTATTCGTTTTTGTTAATTTTTGTAATTGCATGTTAGTTAGTTAGACTTAGAACTTTGTATGTTAGGTTAGATAGAAATAATTGCGGTTAGGTAGCTAGGGCTGGATAGAGGATTCTAGGCCTGATAAGTGCTCCGTTTGTGCATAATTTGCTGTCTGCTTATTTGGATGTTGTATGCTGATTTTGAACTATTCTTATGCACTTCTTGTTGCCGGAATACTATACCACTGCTGCTGTACCTCATTGATGTTGTTTTTCTGCGCTAATTGTGCCATTTTGCTATCCGGGAACGTCCAATTTTAAGCCGGAATGCTGCCCGATTTTCAAGGAAATTAGTTTCATTGTGGTCTTTATTTCAGTTTTGGGCAAATTTCCATTTCCTTTTGACTTCCCGGATTTGCACAATCTTTGTGAACATGAACCACAATTTCTCTTTCCATTGCGCATACATATCATCATATCACTAATCCACTTTCTAACTCACTATTTTCTTTAACCATCTAACTTCCACTCACCTTTAATCATCTCTAGTCATCTAACTTTCAAAAATATGTTGATATTATTGCCTTTTGAAGTTGAGTTGTTGACTTTAATGAAGCTTGCATTCTTGGTTTACTTGTTCACCTTTGCGTCTTCTTTGCAACATCATGTTTGTTATTGCCAACTGTATCCTGCACATGCCTTCTTTGTTACATGTTTTCTCGCTTATATTCAATTATATTTTTCAGGATGTCAGATAAGGGCAAAGCCGTAGCCACTGCCTCCAAGAAAAGAAAACTCTCTACACCCTCCATTCCGTCCATCTACAAGCATTATGCTAAGAATCCATTGAATGATGAAGAAAAAGAAAATCAGCAATTGCCTTCTACCAATCCAGACAAATTCCCCAATCTCTACTGTGAGCTTCGGTTTTCTAGATATCGAACAACAAAGCTGAATACTGAGAAGAAGTTGCTCCTACCTAATGATGTGAGACGGTCCATTACCGGTCGGATCCTTGAGTTGGGTATCGACTTTGTTGACCGAGATTTGGGGGATATCAATATATCATGGGTGAAGGAATTCTACTGCAACTTCTTCCGTCCCACATTGGATTCGGTTCAGGTGCGGGGTAGAGAGATTATGATCACTGAGACTGCCATTGGGGAGGCATTACATTGCCGACACATTCCGGATGACCTGTGTGCCCATCAGCAGGCAGAGATAGCCATCCATACCATGACCTTTGACTATGAGGCACTTAGGCGCGTGATTGGGATACCGGATGCTGCATGGGTTATGGATGCGGGCAACACCAAGCCGAAAGGGATGCTCTTTACTCATCTGACTCATGAGGCCAAGACTTGGCAGATGATATTCGCATGCTATGTCCTACCCACCACCCACTTCTCTGAGATCCTTATGGAGATGCTTCTACTGATTGGGTGTGTCATGGAGGGGAAGGATGTATCTTTCCCTAGACTTATCAGACAGTGTATGTGGCGGGCGCATATTTGTGGCCTACTCCCATTTCCTACATTGGTCATGAGTATGGCGGCCCTAGCTGAGGTCCCATGGCTGGACGATAATGTGCGACCACCACCCCCTGATGCTAATGATAGGGAGGTTACTATCCCCTGGGGTGGCTGGGTGCATGAGAGACCACCTGCTAGACGCCGCTCTCGGGCTAGAGCTGTCATGGGGACACCTTCACCATCAGCCCCTACAGCTGCCCCATCATCCTCTATAGCTGCAGCTCCTTCATCATCCACAGATCCACCAGCAGCCCCTGAGCCGACCTATCTCCTGGTCCAGCGTCTTTTCCGGTTCTTAGAGCACGAGAGATGCCATGTCAGACGCCGTTTAGACCGGATGGACCAGGCACTTATTTCTTTGGGTGCTGAGCTACCTCCGCTTCCCGATTCTCCGGCCTCCGATGAGCAGGATCATCAGGAGGAGGATGCGGAGGCACCAGTTCAGCAGGATGCCCCTGACACTACAGAGCCACCACGGACTCATGAGGAGCCGGTCCCACAGCCACAGCCAGAGCCAGAACCTATCGTTGTACCTCCCACTGATCCTCCGGTTTAGCATCGAGGACGATGCTTGGTTTTAAGTGTGGGGAGGGCACCGGTAGCATTATTTGGGAACCGGTGAAATTTTCGGCCTAGTTATCTTATCTTGCACATCTTTGTATATATTTTGATGCATTTCTAATTTGCTTTGGATACTTTTATTGCTTATTTTGGATTTTAGATATTTTGATGCTTTTGGATATTTGTAGATGTTTTGGATGATAGATTTCGTACTTTTAGTTGGATCTTTCTTTATACATTTTTGTTTATCTTTTTTTTAGTTTAGTTTGTGGTTGTGATTAGAAATCATACTTGAATTGCAAATATTTAGTTACCCTTTTTGCATAAGAAATTGATTTTAAGTGAAAAAGGAAAAGGTGAACTAGGAAAATTTTTGGATTTTTCAATCACAACAATGCTTAGTCAAATATTGAGATCTTTCCAAGAAGTTTAAATATAGGGCATTAACCCAATTGATTGAAAGAAAATTTTTGGTAAAACTTGCTTGAATTTCATACTTTGTGAAGCATGTGTTGAACTAAGAACACAAGCTTGTGAGACTTGAGCCTATTGATGTGGTTACATTTTATAACCACTTATTTTCCATTCTTGTGTGAATTTGCTCTCTTTCTATGATTGTGACCCTTGATTTGCTTGATTCTATATATCCATTTATTTCTTGTATTTATGCACTTATATGATTGAGGCCATTACTTCATTAGCCACTTACCCAAATAGCCAACCTTTTATTCTCCATTGTTAGCCAATTTTGAGCCTATGCTTAATCAACTTGTTCTTATTTTAGCACATTACAAGCCCAAGGCGGAAAACCAATGAAAAGTCATTGTTTGGATCCTTGATTAGCCTAAGCTAGTGAGAGTGCTTATTATTCAAAGTTGGTGAGGCTCGGGAACATTGGATGGGATAAGAGGGGTAGTACATTCTCATGTTTAGGAATTGGGTATATATTCATGTATTGATTAAATGTAGAGACCTTATGCATTGATGTTCTTGTATATAGTTTGAAAGAAAAAAAAAAGAAGAAAAAAAATTATCTAAAAGAAAAAAAAAAGAGAAAAAAATGATGATAGAAAAAGAAAAAAATATAATAAGAAAGGGACAAAATGCCCCAAAGTGAAGTCAACAAAAAGGAATCAATGCATAGGTGTTATGGATCAAGATATAAGAATGCATGAGTATGTGAGAAAAAGTGAAGAATGGGTAGTTAGAATAGTTTGAACTTGTATAGGTCATTATATAGTTAGGTGGGGAAGTCTATGCTAATCAAAGATTCAAATCCTAGCCCACTTAACCATAAATGATCCCACCTTAACCCTAACCCCATTACAACCTAAATGAAAGACCTCAAGATGAATGTATGCATGCATTGAATAAGTGTTGATTGTTAGAAGAAAATCAAATTTTGAGAAACATGATTAGAAGAGAATTGAGTGAATTAACCCTTAAACACCTGAGTGAATAGAGCGGATACACATCCAGTGAGGGTTCAAAAGTCCAATCACATGTGTTCACCTATATTTCCCATATTCTTTCAAGTTTGAACTCCTTTTGATAATTCAATACAATTGTGGCTTGAACTTAATTCTTATTGCCTAGCTCTTACGCCTATACATATCTCTTGGGAATTGATTTGTTTGAACTAAGCATTTCCAATTGCTTAGATAATTGCATTTAGATAGGATTCATATAGTTTAGTTGCATTCAATAAATGTCATACCCCTTAGTTCTTTTTTTTATTTTAGCATGAGGACATGCTAAGGTCTAAGTGTGGGGAGGTTGACAAACCCCAATTTGACGGTTTGTTTTGTAACGAATTTAGAGTGTTTCGATAACCTTTTGTCACATTTAGCCTATGAATTGGCATGGTTTTGTTATCTCTCCCATATTTGTGCTTAAGTGTAAAAACATGCTTTTTAAGCCTTATTTTGATGAATTCTAGTTTCTCTTTGATTCCATAAGATGCCTTGATGTGTTTGCTAGTAATTCCAGGATTGAAATAGGCTAGGCATGGATCAAAGGAAGCAAGGAAGGAAGCATACAAGTGGAGAGAAGCATAAAAAGTCAAAGAAGCAAAGTCAGCCATGCACGCGCACGCGCACAAGGCGCTCGCGCGCACATTGCGAAACAGGCCAAGGACGCGCACGCGTACCATGCGCGCACGCGCCGATGATGGCACATGAATTTGCATGAATTTTAAATGTCCAAATTTATGATGTTTCAGTTGGTTGTCGTTACGATAATGACTCTAATCTATATGTGTCTAAGGACAAAAATAGATTAAATATTATTTAAGTAATTTAGTTTTAATATTGGTATTTGTTTGAATTCGTTTTACATAAATTTAAATTTAAATTGTTGTCTCAATTTATATATTACAACTATTTTTATTGGATATGTTATTTTTATATGTTTTAATGATATAAGATTTCTTTTTTCTGATATTTAAGTTTTTTTTCCTTGGATATATGTATCACCTTTTTTTCTTTTTTTGTATTTTAGATTAGTAATGCAATTCTTAATAAAAGTGTACTTAACACAAAAACAAAAAATTAATATCATTATTTGAAGAAAAACGAAAATGTATCTGAAAGAAAATAAAACGAAAAATTAAATTTGCTCTATTAAAAAAATTGTATACAATTTGCGTATTGTTACGGACTACCAAAGTCCAGCCCAAGAAGTCGTCGGGTCGGGGGCATTACCCCACCCAGGTCCAAAACTCCAGCAAAAAGGCTCCCCAGGTCGGTCCCTAACACCCGACCCAAGGCCCGACCGAGTTACCACCCAAAGCACGCTACCGCTCAGGTCGATGCCCTCAGGGTCGGTACCCGACATCCCAACCTGAAGTAGGGACGACCCTCTAACGTGGAAAGCGACAGCTCACAGATCCTCTATCAATGGGCCTGGCCATTAATAAGCCCACCCAACACAGTATATAAGGGGAGAGGGCAGCTCTCCCCCCAAGGTATGTCACATCCTTACCTAATTCTGCCACTCTTCAGTACGGACTCTGACTTGATCGTCGGAGTCTCTTTGCAGGTGGTCACCCCCCCGCTCCGTTTAGCCTCCGACGATGCCATCGCACGATTTCCCTCACTCCACGCCAGCTCGGAGTCTTCCCCTCTCTTCTACTCATCGCGTACCGACAACCCGAGAACACCAGGTAACGATCATTGGCGCCGTCTGTGGGGACCCCGATGCAGACATAGAGCGACCCATCACTTCGGAGGAGCTACGCGAAGGGGGTGGGGCCCGTTTGAGCAGGGCGAGTTTGACGGCCCGAGCTGCCAAACACCCGAGATCCTTCGTTCAACCCAACCAACAAATGTACACCAAGACCCCCGAAAGGCGCCCCTTCGGGGGGACGGGAGCCGATAGCGCCAAGATCATGCAAGAGCTCAGGCATAGGGTACAAAATCTCAAGCGGGAGTTGGCGGCAAGGGGTGAATCCCATGAAAATGCCGGCCACTCGCACAGCGGAGCTAGCCGATCCCACGCCCGCACCCGCTCCCCTCCCGAGCACACGACAGCCAAGGTAGAAGCCTAACAAGGCACGAAGAGGTGCACACGCAAGCAACTTCCAGACCCACTTGAAGCAAGTCGGAAAGCCGCTGGAGGTCTCAGAAAGAGGAGGCTAGGCGACAACAAGATCCTATTATCATGGGACCAACTTCTTTTCACCCCTCAATCCTCAAGGTCCGGCTCCCGAGAAACTTCGACAAGCCGACGGACATGAGGTACGATGGGACCAAGGACCCCCAGGAGCATGTCACAGCCTTTGAAGCAAGGATGAACTTGGAAGGGGTAGGCGACGCGGTTAGATGCCGAGCATTTCCCGTAACACTGGCTGGACCAGCAATTAGATGGTTTAACGCCCTCCCGCAGGAGTCCATAACAACTTTTGAAGACATATCTCGAAGCTTTCTGGCTCGGTTCACGACGCGCATAGCCAAGGCAAAACACCCAATCAACTTACTGGGGTCACCCAAAAACCCGGGGAGCCAACTAGGAAGTTCCTAGATAGGTTCAACGATGAGTGTTTGGAGATCGACGGCCTCACGAACTCAGTTGCTAGTCTATGCCTTACAAACGACCTACTAAACGAAGACTTTAGGAAGCAACTCACAACCAAGCCCGTGTGGACCATGCAGGAAATTCAAAGCGTGGCCAAGGAATACATCAATGATGAAGAAGTCAGTCAGGTTGTAGCAGCCAACTAATGGCAGCTCCCTAGCTCGATAGCCCGACAAGCTCCCCAAGCCGACAGGTACAAAGAAGCTCCCAGGGACGGCACCCTAAAAAAACTACCCAAGCACCCACGGGTAGGAAGGTTCACGAACTACACGCCACTTACGACGCCCATAGTAGAAGTTTACCAACAAATTGCAGACAAGGGAATACTGTCAAGACCTAGACCACTAAAAGAGAGAACGGGGGGCAACAAGAGCTTTTACTGCAATTATCACAAGGGGTTTAGGCACAAGACCCAAGACTGCGTTGACCTCAAGGATGCCTTGGAACAGGCCATTAGAGAAGGAAAGCTGAGCGAATTCTCCCGGCACATTAGAGAACTGAGGAGACGAGAAAGGGAACGCTCCGAGGAAGATCAGAGCAGGACTTTCAAACCAAGACAAGAACCCACAAGGGATGCCAATAACCCCCCAACTTTTGTGGTAAACATCGTGGTCGGGCGCGACAGCCCCTCTAAATCCAAGTCGGCAGCCAAAAAGGACATCCGAGTACTCTCCATCTTGGCAGATACCCCCACCCCAAGCAAAAGGCATCCCACAATATCCTTTGGCCCAGAAGATAAATGGTTCAATGACCTCCCCAAAAACCCCCTATGGTAGTTACAGCAATGGTCGGGACAGGACTGGTTAGGTGCATACTCGTCGACACGGGAGCCGACTCTAATATCTTATTCAAAAACGTGTTCGATGCCATGGGACTCAAAGAATCCGACCTCAAAAATCACCAACATGGAGTCATGGGACTAGGTGATAACTACATCAAACCCGACGGGACGATCTCTCTCCCAATCAGCCTAGGAACCAGTGACACCAGGAAATCGGTTATGACAGACTTTGTGGTCCTCAGAGATTCCACTGCTTATAACATCATCCAAGGAAGGAAAACTATCAATGAATTCTCAGCTGTAATATGCACTAAGTTCCTAACAATGAAGTTCATAACAGACAAGGGAACAGTTGGTTCCATAAGGGGAGATCTAGAGACGGCAGTCACCTGCGACAGCGCCAGTTTCTCCTTAAGGAAAGAATCCAAGAAGGTGGTCGTCTTATTCCTAGCAAATCTGGACGTCAGGATGGAGGACAAGCCAAGACCTGAACCAGAAGGGGACATGCAAAAAAATCCAAATAGGGAAATCGGCAGATCAGTTTACTTTCATAAATAGGAACCTACCCCATGAACTTAAGGGCTCCCTTATAGAGAATGTAAGGGCAAACGGCGACCTCTTTGCATGGACCCCATCAGACATGCCGGGACTAGATCCCGAGGTCATGTCCCACCGACTAGCCATAAAATCTGACGCCAAACCAGTAGCCCAATGGCGAAGGAAGATGTCGCAAGAAAGGGCTGAAGAAGTCACCAAGCAGACGGCAGGATTATTAGAAGCAGGATTCATCAAGGAACTCGAGTACTCGACATGGCTGTCTAATGTCGTCCTAGTCAAGAAAGCCAATGGAAAGTGGAGAATGTGCATCGATTACTCTGACCTAAACAAAACATGCCCAAAAGACTCTTTTCCCCTCCCTAACATTGACACTTTGGTTGACTCGGCGGCAGGATATCGTTTCCTCAGCTTCATGGATGCCTATTCTGGCTATAACCAGATCCCGATGCACCAACCTGACGAGGACAAAACGGCATTCATAACACTAGGGGGCACCTTTTGCTACAAAGTGATGCCTTTTGGACTGAAGAACGCATGGGCTACCTACCAAAGACTAATGAGCCGAGTTTTTCACGATCTTATCGGCAAATCGGTAGAGGTTTATGTCGACGACATCCTGGTAAAAACATCAGAGCCAAACAATCTAATAGCCGACCTCCAGGCTGTCTTTGAGGCGCTAAGGAAATTCAACATGAGACTCAATCCGCTTAAGTGCGCGTTCACTATAGAAGCAGGGAAGTTCCTAGGGTTCATGATAACACAAAGAGGGGTAGAAGCCAACCCGGACAAATGTGAAGTCATCCTCAAAATGACAAGCCCTGGATACATCAAAGACGTACAGCGGCTCACTGGAAAGTTCACGGCCTTGTCTCGGTTCCTCGGCGCCTCGGCAGAAAGAACCATCCCATTTTTCAACCTAATAAAAAAGGGAATCGCCTTTGAATGGACCCCGGCATGCGAAGAAGCTGTTCCGAGGGTTACCTGAAACTGTAGGTCGATCTCGGATGAGATCTTCTGAGCTTGTCGGAGCTGTCGTGTCCGACTTATTGGACTTGATGGTGATGCTGATCCTTCGTCCCCGGAGGGTGGGGGTACCTACAAGGGACTCCGATGCTTAAGTTAGCAAGGGTATTAAGCAAGTATTTAGTAGAATCAGAGTATGAATTATACCTGGGTGCTCCAGTGTATTTATAATGGTATAGAGAGACCTTCTTTAGATAAGATAAGTTAGTTATCTTATCTTATCTTTATCTTCGAGTGAGGTCATCTTATCTTTAAAGGAACCACCTTCATCTCTATAGGCTTGGGCTGCCCTTGGATTCGGGTCGTGTTCCTCGGTATGGGCCCTTTATTGGGCTTTCCTGGTAGTTTGGCCGAGCTCTTTGAGAAGAGGTCGGATTTTCCTGACCTGAAGAGGTCGGTCGCTTTGTCGGTGGAACATCCCGGGTCGGACAGCTCGACCCAAGGTATGAACAGTGCCCCTGCTCGAGCTCGGTCTTCCTTTTGAGGTCGAGTCTTTTTAGTTTTGGGACTTCGATCCTTCTCGAGTAAAACCGAACTCGAGCATTTCGTCGATTTTATCTTTGTAGAGTTCCTTTTTGAATGCAGAACGTTTCTGTTCCGTTTCCTCTGAAAGCGCACACTTTAGCATTAGTGTCCTAGCCTTGGGAATGCGCGAGGGTTTTAATGCCCTCATTAATTGGTTTTCAATGCCCCGTTTCTTTTCTTTTATTTTGAACTTTACACACAAAAAACTGTTTTTCCTCTTCTCTGTAACTTCCCTTTTCTTTCTCACTTTTCTGTTTTAGCCTGTTGTTCCGCCCTTTTGCGTCTTCTTTTTGCGACGTTGCTTGGTGATCGTAGGTGCCCTCTTTGTTTTCGACGACAGCTTCGTCTTCAATCTTCCCTCCATACGCTTCTCCTTTTTTCAGGTTGGTTCACCTTCTCTTTTGCTTGCATTGTTTTGTTTTCCTGGTACAGTAGGGTTTTTACTTGAGTAATTTTTTGGAAAGTTTGAACCTTTTTGCATTTCTATGCTTTTTGTTACTGTAATTTCTGGTTTCTTCTTTTCTGGCGTTTCCTGAATGGTTGAAGCTTCTAGGGTTTTGCATGTTGTTGCCTGTTTCTGTATAAGTGGCTTTGTTTGATTTTGAATAAAGATTGTGCCTTTGACAGTTTTTTCGCTTGGCATGTTCTTGCTGTTGGGTAGACTGAAGTCGTAATTTTGAGAGGTGACTTATTTTGATGACTTTATTTGGTTTGTGGCCTTTCCGAGTGTCATTCTTGTTGAAATAGAGACTTTATCTTCTTGTTGAGACGTGTAGAGATGTAGGCTTGTAGGCTTCCCTAAGTCCTTATTCTGCCCCCAAAGGATGCCCCTAGAATTTTTGGACCGGATCCTGGGATTTTCTTTTGTTGCTTTGCCTGGCTTTCTGACACATATATGCTTTAGTTTTTCGAGTTGTCTCTGTTTATGTCCGAGTTGTTTGATTAGTGTTCCGAGATGTTTTTGAGTAATCCAATCTTCTTTTCTTCTTTGTAGGACTAGTTAACCATGTCTTCTCGCAAAAATATTATTGAGACATCTTCCCAGGTCCCTGAGGGCATAGCCGATTGGGTGGATTCTATGGTCCTCTTATGCGTCTCATTGGTTGACTTAGAGTTTTGTCACCAACTTAGGCAGTTTCATAGGATTTGTGGCAACGGTAGTGATGAGAAGAATTATGAGCTCGTATCTCCAACCTCTTATGAGAGGGTTTGCTTTTCTACCCTGATTGCTGGAGAGCGCCCCTTTTTCTATGCCTATAACTTCTTTTTTAGTCAAATGAATATTACTCTTCCTTTTACCCCCTTTGAGACCAACCTGTTATGGTCCTGTAATGTAGCTCCATCCCAACTTCACCCCAATTCCTGGGGTTTTATAAAAATCTTTCAGCTGTTGTGTCGTGAGTTTGGTATCCCTGCTTCGCAATCTCTCTTCTTTTATCTTTTCGTTTTGACAAAGCCTGGTGTAGTGAAGAAGAAAGTCGCTTGGGTTTCTTTCCGAGATTCTCAGGGGAAAAAGGTTTTCTCTATGTTTGATGAGTCTTTTCGCGATTTCAAAAATTACTTGTTTAGGGTCCGAGCTGTTAAAGGAGCTCGACCCTTTTTTCTAAATGAGAATGATGAGCCCACCTTTCCTTTAGAATGGCAAAAGAATGTAGTGGTATCGAGATATTCGTGGGAGATATTAGATGATGCTGAACAAGCTTTTGTGACTGTGCTGGAAGAAAACTGGGGGCAGCCTCCTCATCTTGACACAAAGAAATTTTTAGCCAACCCCTCTCTCCTCCGAGCTGAGCTGGGTAGTGGTCAACTTTTCTATTGGTTTTTCTTATCATTTTGTCGAGTTTGTCTCTTGTGAGATCTTTTTCTGACTCATAGTTTGGTTTCCTACTGTGATGTTTGTTTGCAGAGATGATTAAGAACAACGAATCCATGAAGGCTTTTAAAAGGGCAAGGAAGGCTACTGCAGCTCAGAATGCCTCAGCCAAGGCGGCCAGGGAGGGATCTTCTCAGGTTTTGTATAAGCCTTTGGTTACAAGTTCTCTTGGGCCGAGGAAGGTTATCCCCACTCCTCTAGTTCGTTTGATTGATCCTATACAAGCTTCTGCTGGTACCTCCTCCTCTTCTGCCGTTCCTCCTCCAAAAAGACCTCGTACTGTCGAGCCTTTTAATCTTGGTGCTCTTGACTTTAATGCTGTTGGGTTTGTGGATCAACAGATTGCTCCCTATGGTGTCATGCCTACTGATGATGTATCCATCCTTCGTCATTTAGACTTCATTCCTCGGAGTGGTATTACACTGGCACACATGGGAGCGGCTTTATATCGGACTGCTCAAGATCTTCCTATCCATGCTACCAAGGCCTTTATGGAGGAGGCGAAATCGGAGTTTGACCGAATTAAAGGTTTGAAGGAGGAGCTCGAGGTGAAAGTGGCCGAGCTGGAAAAGGAGTTGAAGG
The DNA here is from genome assembly GCF_003086295.3 of Arachis hypogaea. Lineage (NCBI taxonomy): Eukaryota > Viridiplantae > Streptophyta > Magnoliopsida > Fabales > Fabaceae > Arachis > Arachis hypogaea. The sequence goes on from NC_092040.1 coordinate 13,491,461, forward strand.
GGGTAAAGGCTCAGGCTGTTGGTCTGGCGGCTGTTGTGCAACTGGCCGAGGATACGGCGTTAAAACATAAGGATAGCTATGTTACTACTTATAGAGAGATGATGGAGCTCAGGGGTAGCTTGGAATCTGTCCGGGCCGATTATACCAAACTTCAAAGTCATCTTGTAGGTAGTGTTACTACTGCTTATGAGAATCTGAAGGAGCAAGTTCGAGTTCTTGCGCCAGATCTTGACCTTTTCCTTTTTAGTCTGGACAACATTGTTAGGGATGGTAAAATTGTCCCTGACGATCTTGATGATGATGATGATGATCGTCCTTCACTGCCCGCTACCAAGACCTCTGTTGCGCCGACTTCTCCAACTTCCACTGCTGAGATCAATCACCCAGAGGGGGAACTGAATTGCCAAATCTTGAACCGGAATAGTGGGACGGTAGATGCGGTGCTTCTTCAGACTCGCCCTCCTTCACTTCGAGTTGATGCTGCTAAGAAGCCTTCGGATGTTAACTGAATTTTCTTCTTGCTCGTTTGTAGATAGCCCGGCTTGTGGGCTTTTAAAACTCTTTATTTTGTAAATGATATTTTGATGACTGTTGATACTCTTTTAGTTTCTTTGTTTAGCAATTTAAAAAAAAGGAGTAGTTTCCGAACTTTTGGGGTTGCTTCTGGTGGTCTCTGAAGTTTGCCCTTTATCTTAACTAGCAGTTTTTATATCAGGCCTGCTTGCACTCGGCTTAGTACCTTTTCTAGGTCTTGGGAGTGTTTTAGAACTTTTCCTTTGGTTGATCTCTCTGGATTGGCTTGTTTTCATTGATGTTATTTTCAGCAATTTTCTTTGTCCTTTGGTTCGCTGTGGTTGCTGATTTTGTCACATTGATTTGTCCAAAGAGTTGTTAGTGACCCTCTTTTAGGGGTTACTTTTGTAGAGTTATGTTTCGGGCTGGCTTTGTCTTCGCGGGCCACGTTGAGTTACTTTGTAATCCTCTTTCTTGGACTTTTGTTCAGGGCTCTTTCAGGGATTACCTTTATAGCTTTATGTTTTGGGCCGACTTTGTCATGTCGGGCCCTGTCAAGTTACTTGGTAATCCTCTTTCTTGGACCTTGTTCAGGTCTCTTTCGGGGATTATCTTTGTAGCTTTATCTTTTGGGCCGACCTTGTCATGTCGGGCCCTGTCGAGTTACTTGGTAATCCTCTTTCTTGGACCTTGTTCAGGTCTCTTTCAGGGATTATCTTTGTAACTTTATCTTTTGGGCCGACTTTGTCATGTCGGGCCCTGTCGAGTTACTTGGTAATCCTCTTTCTTGGACCTTGTTCAGGTCGCATTTAGGGATTATCTTTGTAACTTGTTTGTAGGAGTCCGATTTCATCATATCAGACTCTTCTAAGTTATAGTAATCCTCTTTTATAGGGCTGGCCAGGCCTCTTTCCAGGGCTTTACTTATAACTTTGGTTATTGTGGCTGGTCCGACTTCTTTATGCCGGCTAGTCTTTAAGTTATTTTATAGCAATCCATTTTATTAGGACCTCGTCAGGTCCTTTCTATGAATCACTTTCTATAACTTCTTGCATTATTCTGTTTTTATCTTTGTCGATTTTGTAGAGTTTGGGTTTTAACCCTCATTTGGTCGACCTTTTAATGAATTTGGTTTTCATCTTTGGTCTTTATCGTGATCGCGCAGTGAATTTGATTTTCACTTTCTGTCAATCTGTAGCTGTATAATCGGACGATGAATGTTTCAGAATAATGCAGCTTGAGCATTTGTAGAAAATCTAAACAGCTTTTATTAAAAGAAAATGCAAATATATACATGCGTGGGGTTAATTTCCTAAGTCGGGTGATTCGTAGGTCTTGACTTGGCGCCGCGTTAAAAAACCTTTTCAGGAAAAAGAGTGCGCCTTGTCCAAGGTCCTTTATCATCCCTAACTATAGTACCTTCTTAGGTTGCAGGCGTGCCATGACCTAGGAAGCTCTCGCCCGTCGAGTTCGAAAAGCCTGTAGTAGCCTTTTCCCAACACTTCTATGACTCGATAGGGTCCTTTCCAGTTTGCTGCCAGCTTTCCTTCTCCAGGTCGAGTTGTTCCGATGTCATTTCAGATTAGAATGAGGTCATTCTCAGCAAAGGCCCGCTGTATTACCTTTTGATTGTATCAGGAACCCATTCGTCGTTTTAATGCCTCTTCCTTTATCCGAGCTCTTTCTCGGACTTCTGAAAGTAGGTCGAGCTCTTCCCTTTGAAGTTGGGAGTTGGCTTCTTCGCTATAGTGGATTACTCTAGGCGACCTTTCTTCGATCTCTACTGGTATCATTGTCTCCATTCCATATGCTAATTGGAAGGGTGATTCCTTTGTGGTGGAATGTGGCGTTGTTCGATATGCCCATAAGACCTGTGGGAGCTCCTCAGCCCAGGCTCCCTTCGCATCCTGTAATCTCCACTTCAGCCTAGCTAGTATGACTTTGTTGGCAGCTTCAGCTTGTCTATTGTTTTGGGGATGTTCAACAGAAGTGAATTGTTGTCTTATATTTAAGTCGGTTGCTAGCTTTCTGAAGCCTGCATCTGTGAACTGAGTACCATTGTCTGTGGTGATGGAGTATGGAATCCCAAACCTTGTGACGATGTTTCTATATAAGAATTTTTGACTTCTTTGAGCAGTGGCATTAGCTAGGGGCTCTGCTTCAATCCACTTTGTGAAGTAGTCTATTTCCACTATGAGGAATTTGACTTGTCCCGATCCTTGAGGAAAGGGTCCAAGAAGATCGAGTCCCCATTTTGCGAATGGCCAAGGTGAGGTCATGCTGATGAGTTCCTCTGGTGGGGCGATATGAAAGTTGGCGTGTTTCTGACATGATGAACATGTCTTTACAAATTCTATGGCTTCCTTTTGTAGAGTTGGCCAATAAAATCCTGCCCGAAGTACTTTTTTGGCCAGTGCCTGCGAACCGAGGTGATTGGCACAAATTCCACTGTGTACTTCTTCTAGAACTTCCTTTGTGTTGGAAGTCGGCATGCATTTTAGTAGTGGTATTGAAATCCCTCTTTTATATAGAGTATTATTTATGATAGTGTAATATTGTGCCTTCCGTTTCAACCTCTTTGTCTCCTTTTCCTCTGTGGGGAGTGCTTCTGTTTTGAGGTAGTTAATTATGGGAGTCATCCATCTTTGATCGTGACCTGTTATGGACAGGACTTTTTCTTCTTCTAAGATTGATGAATTCTGTAGAATTTCTTGGATGAGGCTTCTATTGTTGCCCTCTGGTTTGGTGCTGGCTAGTTTTGAGAGTACGTCAACTTGGGTATTCTGTTCTCGGGGTATGTGACGGACCTCATATTCTCCGAATTGTCTGAGCTGTTCTCTGGTTTTGTCCAAATACTTTTTCATGATGGGGTCTTTGGCTTGGTAGCTTCCTACTATTTGCGAAGTAACTACCTGTGAGTCGCTGAAGATGATAAGCTTTTGAGCTCCAACCTCCCTAGCCAGCTTTAAACCAGCTAGTAGTGCCTCATATTCTGCTTGATTGTTTGAGGCAGGGAACCCAAATTTGAGGGAGAGTTCGATTTGGGTTCCCTGGTCGCTTTCAATTATCACACCCGTGCCGCTTCTTATTTTATTTGAGGAACCACCCACGTAGAGATTCCATTCTGTGGGATTTCCGGTTTGTCCGTGAATTCCACAATGAAGTCGGCTAGGTATTGTGATTTGAGGGCCGTCTGAGCTTCATATTGAAGATCAAATTTGGACAACTCGACTGCCCATTGCAAGATTCTGCCCACCAGGTCTATTTTCTGTAAGATTCCTTTTATGGGCTGGTTGGTCCGAACTTTAATGAAGAACTTTTCCGTGATGTTAGTATGAGAGCGTAAGCAAATTTTTCTATTTTCTGATAGTTCAGCTCGAACCCTTGTAATGCTTTGCTGATGAAGTATACGGGCTGTTGCTCACTGTCGTCTTCTCAAACTATTGTTGAGGCTATCGACCGACTTTCGACCGCGAGGTACACTATGAGTGGCTCTCCTTCCCAGTCAAGTTAGTATAGGTGGCCGTCCCAAGAATCTTTTAAAATCTTGGAAGGCTTGTTCGCACTTCGCTGTCCATTCAAACTCCTTTCCTTTCCTTAGAGTGGCATAGAAGGGGAGATATCTTATTGCCGATCCGACCAGGAATCTGGACAAGGCTGCCAACCTCCCGTTGAGTTGTTGTACCTCTTTGATGCAAGTCGGACTTTTCATGTCGAGTATGGCCTGACATTTATCCAGGTTTACCTCGATTCCTCTCTGTATGATCATAAAACCCAAGAATTTTACTGGTTCTACTGCGAAGGTGCATTTTGCGGGATTGAGTCACATACCATGCCGTCTTATAGTGTCGAATACTTAGGTCAAATCGGATAATAACATCTCTTCGCTTCGTGTCTTTACTAGCATGTTGTCCACATATGCTTCCATGATTTTTCCAATGTGGTCCGAAAAAACTTTATTCATTAATCTTTGATAAGTGGCTCCTGCATTTTTAAGACCGAAGGGTATGACAATGTAGCAGTAGTTTGCCTTTTGGATTAAGAATGAGGTTTTCTCTTGGTCGGGTGGGTACATTGGAATTTGGTTGTATCCCGAGTATGCATCCATAAAGGAGAGGTATTTATATCCGGAGGAGGCATCGACCAGTGCGTCGATGCTGGGGAGTGGGTAAGGATCTTTTGGGCAAGCTTTGTTGAGATTGGTGTAGTCAGTGCACATTCGTCACTTCCCGTTTGATTTTTTCACCAAGACGACGTTAGCAAGCCATAGTGGGTATTTGACTTCTCTTATGAAACCTGTCTCTAGTAGAGCTTGTACTTGCTTTTCCATAGCTTGAGAGCGTTCTGGTCCTAGTTTTCTACGCCTCTGTTGCATTGGCCGAGATCCTGGGTAGACTGCTAGCTTGTGACACATTAGCTTGGGATCTATGCCTGGCATGTCTGCGGCCTTCCACGCAAAGAGGTCGATGTTATCTCGTAGAAACTGTATGAGTGCTTTTTTTATGGCTCCTTTTAGGAGTGTGCTGATATTGGTCGTTTGGACCGGGGTATCCCTGATCTGGATTTTCTCTATTTCACCTTCAGGTTGTGGACAGAGTTCTTCCCGCCTCTGAATTCCACCGAGTTTGATCGTGTGGAATTCTTCTCCTCTGCCTCTGAGGTTTAGACTTTCGTTGTAACAGCGGCGCGCCATCTTTCGGTCTGCTTTTATCGTAGCTATCCCTCCTACAGTTGGGAACTTCATGCATAGATGTGGGGTTGAGACTATTACACCAAGCTGATTCAACGTTGTCCGACCTATTAGGACATTGTAGGCTGAACTTACGTCGACTACGATGTAATCTATTTTGAGTGTTCTTGACTGACTTCCTTTTCCGAAAGTCGTGTGTTGCGAGATGTATCCCATTGGTTGAATTGGGGTATCTCCTAGTCCGAACAGGCTGTCCGGATATGCTCGGAGTTCTTTTTATTCCAAGCCGAGTTTGTCGAAGGCAATTTTGAATAAGATATCAGCGGAGCTCCCCTAGTCTATCAGCGTGCGGTGGAGATTTGCGTTTGCCAGTATAATAGTGATGACCATGGGATTGTCATGTCCTGATGCGATGCCGGACGTGTATTCCTTGGTGAAAGTAATCGCGGGGATGTCAGGTGCTTCCTCCTTTCCTGCAACATGATATACGTCTTCGAGATATCTTTTGCGAGATAATTTGGAGATTCCTCCCCTGGCGAATCTACCATGTATCATGTGGACATGTCTTTCTGGTGTACGAGGTGATCACGCGGTTTGTCCAACATCTTTTGCTCTTCTTCTTTTTCTTTGCTCATCGTCACGGGTGGCCAGATATCGATTTAGCTTTCCTTCTCTTACTAGTTTTTCTATGACATTTTTTAAATCGAAACATTCATTGGTAGAATGCCCGTGGATCCGATGGTATTCACAATATTCAGCCCAGTTTCCTCCTCCTTTTTTGCCTTTGAGTGGCCGAGTTGGAGGTATTTTTTCAGTGTTGCAAACCTCTCTGTAAACATCCACAAGAGACACCCTGAGGGGGGTGTAATTGTGGTATTTTTTTTATTTTCTCTCCTTGTCAATCTTCCTTCTTTTTGGAATCTTTGTTCATATCCCGAGAGGTGAATCCAGCTTTCGAGATCTCTCCTAATCAGGAGTTTTCCTTTATGTTGATGTACTTCTCAGCTCGTTCCTGCACCTCATTCAGAGATGTGGGGTATTTTTTTGATATAGATTGGCTAAAAGGTCTTTCTCGCAAGACATTAATGAGGCCCATAATGGCGGCCTCTGTTGGTAGGTTCTGTATGTCCAGGCATGTCTTGTTGAATCTTTCTATGTAGTTGCGGAGGGTTTCCTGTTCTCCTTGCCTGATTCTTAATAGACTTGGAGCATGTTTAGCTTTGTCTTTTTGGATAGAGAATCTGGCCGAAAATTTCTTGGCCAAGTCGTCAAAACTCGAGATGGACCTAGGAGGTAGATTGTCGAACCATCTAATTGCCATTTTTGTCAAAGTAATCGGAAAGGCTTTGCAACGAACTACATCTGATGCATCGGTGAGGTACATTCTACTTCTGAAATTGCTGAGATAGTGGCCGGGATCTGTAGTACCGTTATATAAAGTCATATCTGGGAGTTTAAAGTCTTTTGGTATTTTGGTCTTCATGATCTCCTTGGTGAATGGATCTTGTTCCCTGCCGGAGCTATCCTCAGGGGAGGATCGGTTGGCTTTGGTCTTGATATCGGCTTCAAGTTTTAGGAGTTTGTCCTCCAATTCCTGGTGTCGCCTTATTTCCCTCTGTAGATCTTTCTAGGCCTCTCGTTGACGTAGGGCTTCTTCTTCAAGTTGTTTTAAACGGTCTTGAAGTACATCTATGGCTCCCGTGTTTGGAGAGTTCTTCTTGTTGTTAAGTTGGGAAGTATCTTTTGGTGTGGCGTCTGCGTTTTTGTGCGATGTTCTATCTTCTAGATCTGAAGTGTGGTCGTTGTCATGATCGTCCACCATGATGATGTGATGACTTCCAGGTCCCTGGCAACGGCGCCAATGTTCCGAGTGTTACTTGAAACTGTAGGTTGATCTCGGATGAGATCATCTGAGCTGGTCAGAGCTGTCGTGTCTGACTTATTGGACTTGATGGTGATGCTGATTATTCATCCCCGGAGGGTGAGGGGTACCTGCAAGGGACTCCGATGCTTAAGTTAGCAAGGGTATTAAGCAGGTATTTAGTAGAATCAGAGTATGAGTTATACCTGGGTGCTCCAGTGTATTTATAATGGTATAGAGAGACCTTCTTTAGATAAGATAAGTTAGTTATCTTATCTTATCTTTATCTTCGAGTGAAGTCATCTTATCTTTAAGGAAACCGCCTTCATCTCTATAGGCTTGGGCTGCCCTTAGATTCGGGTCGTGTTCCTCGGTTTGGGCCCTTTATTGGGCTTTCCTGGTAGTTTGGTCGAGCTCTTTGAGAAGAGGTCGAATTGTCCTGACCTGAAGAGGTCAGTCGCTTTGTCGGTGGAACATCCCGGGTCGGACAGCTCGACTCAGGGTATGAACAGAAGCGTTCAGCCATTTTAAGAAGATACTCTCAGAACCTCCTGTACTCAGCAAGCCCGGGGAAGGAGAACCCCTATACCTCTATTTGGCCATGACTTTGCAAGCGATGGTGGCAGTCCTAGTCCGGGAAGAGGAAAAGACTCAGCGCCCAATATACTTTATCAGCAAAATACTCCAGGGTGTAGAGATAAGGTACACCAAGTTGGAAAAACTGGCCTACACTCTGTTGATCTCATCTAGAAGGCTAAAGCAATATTTCCAAGTGCACACAATCATTCTAAGAACCGACCAAGCCATTCGACAAGTCCTCCAAAAACCCGACCTGGCGGGGAGAATGATGGCATGGGTAATAGAACTGTCCCAATACGATTTGCAACACGAGCCAAGACAGGCAATCAAAGCCCAAGCCATGGCAGATTTCCTTGTAGAAGTCACAGGAGAGACTCCTGACGCACCGAACACACGGTGAAAACTCTACGTTGACGGAGCATCTAACCAAACGTTCGAAGGTGCCAGGATCATCCTTGAAAATTCGGCAGGAATAGCCTACGAGCAATCCATCAAGTTCGAATTCCCGGTCTCCAATAACCAGGCCGAATATGAAGCACTGATAGGATGATTGATGCTAGCCAAAGAAGTCAGAGCATCAAAAGTGGAAGTCAGTAGCGACTCCCAAGTAAACGCAACTACCAAGCCAGGGATGCGCTGCTACAAAAATACCTGGAAAAGATAAAAGAGCTATGCAAAACCTTCGAAGAAGTCACAATCCAGCACGTCACAAGAGAAAGAAACACCCAAGCCGACCTCCTTTCTAAGCTCACGAGCACTAAACCCGAAACGGGGAACAGATCCCTAATCCAAGAGTGGGCAACAGAACCCGCAATTGTCATGTACATAACCCAGGCGTCAAATCTACCCTCATGGATAGACCCCATCTCCCAATATCTGGAGTATGCAGAAACACCCCTAGATGAGAAGAAAGCACAAGTTATCAAGAGGGAAGCCCCCAAGTATACAATCATACAAGGGCAGTTGTACAAACGAGGGCTTCACCAGCCCCTACTCAAATGCCTACACCCCGACCAGACGGACTATGTCTTAAGAGAAGTCCACGAAGGATGCTATGGTCACCACATCGGGGGAAGATCTTTGGCAAGAAAGATCATCCGGGGCAGGATACTACTGGCCTACGATGATGTCGGACGCCTAAGAGTTCGTGAAAAATGTAAAAAATGCCAAAAAATGCTAACTTCCACAAAGCACCTCCCGAGGAGCTCAGTCTAATGATGGCTCCCCGACCTTTCACCCAATGGGGAGTCGACCTCTTGGGGCCATTCTCACCAAGTCTTGGGCAAGTGAAGTACTTAATAGTGGCCATAGATTATTACACCAAATGGGTGGAAGCAGAACCACTAGCCAGCATATCCACAGCAAATTGCCAAAAGTTTATGTGGAAACAAGTGGTCACTAGATTCAGGATCCCGGAGACCGTCATATCGGACAACTGGACACAATTCACTGACAAGAAGTTCAAAGGATTCCTAGAAAGACTAAGGATTAAGCAGAAGTTCTCCTCAGTCAAGCATCCCAAACCAACGGCCAGGTCAAAACAACCAACAAAGTCATCCTAAAGGGGCTAAGGAAGCGACTTAAAGGGAAGAATGACTCATGGACAGACGAGCTAGCCTCAATCTTGTGGTCGTACAAAACTACCCCCCAATCATCTACTGGCAAAATCCCCTTCCGACTCACATACGGGGTCGACGCGGTCATCCCAGTCGAAGTTGGGGAACCAAGCCCTAAGGCTACTCCTCGGGGTGGAAGTGAGGCAATCGAGAAGGACCTGGCCAACGAGACGAGAAAAAAGGCACACCTGGCAGAAGCAGAAATAAAGCAAAGAGTAGCCCTAAGGTACAATGGCAAAGTATTGAAGAGAAGCTTGGGAGAAGACGACCTGGTCTTACGACGTAACAACATAGGACCGCCAACCTCAGGAGAAGGCAAGCTAGTCGCAAACTGGGAAGGACCTTACAGAGTAAGAGAAGTCCTTGGCAAAGGAGGCTACAAGCTAGAAAAATTGGATAGAAACGAGGTGCCAAGAACATGGAACATGGCAAACCTCAGGAGGTTCTACCCATGAGAAGGGGCGACCCCACGACCTGGCAACCTCAATCCCCCCTCCTATGTTCCACCTTTACATTCTCCTTTATCTCTCTTTCCTACAATCATATCATTTTCTTCTATTATCTTTCACTTTATTACGCGTTACATTATTTCTTTGTCTCATAATCTTAACAGTATAATGAGTTTACTTTTTGCAAATCTCAAAATGGAATAACAAGCGAGACAAAAATGGCGAACGGTCAACCTAACGGAAACCCGGGACTGATCACCCCGGGAACCATAAGGGACCAAAAGAAAAGAAATCGGTTCAGATAAAGCAGTAAATAAATACCATGATAACGGAAAACCAAAAGGCCGCGACGGCCTGAGCAAACAAAAAATAAAAACAAGGCCATGACGGCCCGAATAAAACCAGCAATAAATAAAACGGCAATCTTAAAAGCAAGCAAAGAGAAAAAGTATTCGGTACAACCATAGGGCGCCTCATCATAGGCCCCAGAATAAAAAACAAGTCACAAAACAAAAGAAAGAGCAAAGGAAATCGGGAAATATCCATCCAAGCACTCAAAGAATATCAACAATCTTCCCGCCCTCCACAGTCTTCGTCGCGCCAACTTGGGAGAGGTCAAGATCGGGAGCCAGCACGGCCACCTGCAGCTTTATTCCTTCCTCAGTTAGCTTAACGGCCTCACGAGCTCCTTTTGCAAGGTCCTTGTTCTTTTCTTCAGGGCAACCATCTCCTGAGAAATAGCCTCCGCCGAGCTCTCCGCCAACTTTAGCTTTTCTTCCAACTCCTCGACCCTCTTTTTCATGGTAGCAGTCTCACCACGGGAGGCATTCAGATCCTTCATCAAGGCCATATCTCGATCCACCAGCCTGTTAATCTCTTTGGCATCCTCCTCAGCCTTCTTCTCCTGCTCAGACAACTTCGTCTTCAGAGACTCCTCCCGAGATCGTGAGTCCGTCAGATCCTTTTGGGAGTTCCGAAGCTTTACCTCCATAGCATGATAGTTGCCCAAGATAGGCTCTACCTTCTTGGCAATAACAGCGGCTCGAAGAAGACTACGGTAGATCCACCTGGCCGGTCCGGAAAGGTCAGCCTCATGGAAAAACTCCTCGGTGTCGGGGAGCAACTGGGACTCGATGAAACCCCCAGCATCGAAGTTTTTCTCCATAACCAAGAGCGCCTTCCCGGTATCTCGCTTCCTTTTCTTAGGATTACCCACAACCTTCAGCTCATCATCACCAAGATCAAAATCCTCTTCAAAATTTTTTGTCCCCACACCATCGGACCCAACAACCTTCTTGGGAGGAACAACTTTCTCCGGATGAACCTGGTTGGCCCCGTCCACCTGACCACTGGCCTCCCCGGTTTCCCCTTGCTCCTGACTTGCTATAGGAGTCACCGGGGAGTCATCCTCACCCTCTTCGTTCCCCTTGATAAGACTAATCAAGTCAGCCAAAGTCTTCTTCCCGCCAGCCATGGAAACTGCGAACAAAGAAAAATAAAAAAGATGTCAAACAATAGAAAAGCAAGAAATAAGAGAGCTCAAAGGAAAAGAAACCCACCAACATACGACCGACCGGCCTCCCGATCCCCCATATCCATACGAGGGTTAAGATTTCTCTCCCCAAAAATTGCCATCAAAATATCGGCAATATTACGATCCTCCGAACTCAACCAATCGTAAGAAATTTTTCTTAGATAGTCGGACCCCGCTCCAAAACTCCAATAAGTCGGGATCCATTTCTCCCCCTCGGCAGTTAACCAGAAGGGCTGGTGACCTTCGATGGGCCTGACCTTGAAAAAAGTAGACTTCAAACCATGAAAGGAATCCTCAAACAGGGCGAAGATCATACGACCTTGTTGGGCCCTAAAAGACATATATCCCTTTTTCGACTTTTGACGAGAAGGATTTGTGAGAAGAAAGAGGTAGAGGAAGATGTTTACAAAAACCGGCAGCTCCAGATACTCGCAAACCATCTCAAAACAGCAGATGGCAGCCCAGCTGTTCGAATGCAATTTCGATGGGGCGACATCACAGCAGTTTAGCAAACCCATGACGAAGGGGGAGAAGGGTAGGCGAACCCCCAAAGTCGTGAACATGGGCTCATAAACCCACATCCAATCGGCAACTCGGGGGGCCGCCAAATTTTTCTGACAAATGCGCTCCCTACCAGCAGGAACATAAGCCTGGTAAAACCTCCTCGGGACCATCCCCATACAACAGCCCCGCCTGGCGCAAATTTTGGAGACCCTCCTTCGTAACTTAGGAAGGGATGTCCCTCACATCAGAAGATACCCAAGCATAATGGTCAACGAAATCGGCTAGCGGTCGCTGAGCCTGATTCGGAAGAACGGAACGCTCAGCCATACCTACAGCGGGGGCACCACTCAGTCAGAACGGAAGGTCGGGAACCCACAAAAAAGCAAAAACAAACTAAACTTCCTCAAATCATTCCATTCGAAGTAACTCAACACTAGACCCAGAACTTAAAAATAAATCCCCAGTGGCACCCTCTCTAAGAAGAAAAAGCAAAATAAAGAAACCTAGGAACACAAGCAAAAATACACAAAAACTGAAAATAAGAAACCTAAAAGGGGATAAAAGCCATGAAAGCTTACCAGAAGAGGCAGAATTGGTAAGAAGCAAATAGGAAGGAAGCAATGACAGGGAGCAAGAATGCTTGAAGTAGCAGCAAGAAACAGAAGCAGCAGGAACAGCAGCAGTGTGAAAGAGTAAGAATATGAGGGGAAGGAAAAGTAAAGGGAAGAGGAGGTTACGAAATAAAAATAAGGGGAGAAAAGCGTAACCGCCGAGGAAGAGCACCAAAAGGCAGGGGCATATTTGCCATTCCACCCAAAATTCCAAATCAATGAAATGATGGGCATTTAATGCCTAGCACCAAAAACAAGAAAGCAGCGCGAAGGTTGAAGCGACCACGCGTGAGGGACACGAAACGCCACTAATAAGTTCCTGAAAAAGAAGAAAAGCCTACCGCCTTGGCGAGCAAGACAAACACGCCCAACCACGAGCCCCAGACCTCGAGACTGGCGCGTTGGGGGCACTGTTACGGACTACCAAAGTCCAGCTCAAGAAGTTGTCAGGTCGGGGCATTACCCCACCAAGTCCCAAAACTCCAGCAAAAAGGCTCCCCGGGTCGGTCCCTAACACCCGACCCAGGGCCCTACCGACTTACCTCCCAAAGCACGCTACCACTCGGGTCGATGCCCTCAGAGTCGGTACCCGACATCCCGACCCGAAGTACGGGACGACCCGCTCACGTGGAAAGTGACAGCTCACAGATCCCATATCAATGGGCCTGACCATTAATAAGCCCACCCAACACAGTATATAAGGGGAGATGACAGCTCTTCCCCCAAGGTACGTCACATGCTTACCTAATTCTGTCACTTTTCAGTACGGACTCTGACTTGATAGTCGGAGTGTCCTTGCAGGTGACCACCCCCCGCTCCGTTCAGCCTCCGACGACGCCATTGCACGATTTCCCTCGCTCCACGCCAGCTCGGAGTCTTCCCCTCTCTTCTACTCATTGCATACTGACAACCCGAGAATACCAGGTAACGAATACGTATGAATGGGATTGGGATTGGAGGCTATATATATGGATATTAAACATAAAAACTTATTGCACACATTGTGGAATAATATATATATATATATATATATATATATATATATATATATATATATAAGAAAATAATTATAACAAAAAAATATTTAATATATGTAATTTAAATATTTTTATGTATAAATAAGAAAATATTTAGAACTATTTAACAAAATTAATATATACGTCTACATAAATAAAAAATTTACTGTAATTTATGAAAATTACACATGATTTTTTTTCTTTCAAATGAATTTATTCTAATTATTACAATTAGCTCGTGAATAATGTATAATTGTATTATTTTAAGAAAATATCTTTATTATAATTATATCAAATCAATATTCAATGCATTATTAAGCTAATTATCATCACTAATATTTTTATTCATTTTAATTATATTAATTGATATAGTTCTAATTCTTATTCATGTGCAATAATTTTATTAGTAAATAGTTGTATCTACAATAATTAGTTTTATCCACAATTTTATTAGTAGATAGTTATTGTATTCACAATAATTCATACTATAATTCTCCCCCATCCTAATAATGGTTCGTTAATTATATGATTTTTTATCTTCTACTTTTATTAGTGGATAATAATAATAATAATAATAATAATAATAATAATAATATTATTATTATTATTATTATTATTATTATTATTATTATTATTATTATTATTATTATTATTATTATTATTATTATCCACTAATAAAAGTCCCGCTCATCTAATTAGAATTAATATTCATTGATATTTTGGAATTTATAGTATATTCTCTTCTTTTTATCCTATTTGATTTTCAGTTGCTTGGGGACAAGCAACAATTTAAGTTTGGTGTTGTGATGAGCGGATAATTTATACGCTTTTTGACAATGTTTTTAGGTAGTTTTTAGTAAGTTCAAGCTACTTTTAGGGATGTTTTCATTAGTTTTTATGTTAAATTCATATTTCTGGGCTTTACTATGAGTTTGTGTGTTTTTCTGTAATTTCAGGTAATTTATGGCTGAAATTGAGGGACTTGAGCAAAACTTTGAAAAAGGCCTGCTGATGCTATTGGAATCTGACCTCCCTGCACTCAAAATGCATTTTCTAGAGCTATAGAACTCCAAATGGCGCGCTCTCAATGGCGTTGAAAAGTAGACATCCAGAGCTTTCCAGCAATATATAATAGTCCATACTTTATTCGGGAATTGACGATGTAAAGTGGCGCTTAACGCCAAGTACATGCTGCTGTCTGGAGTCAAACGCCAGAAACACGTCACGACCCGGAGTTGAACGCCCAAAACATGTTACAACTTGGCGTTCAACTCCAAAAGAAGCCTCAGCTCATGGATAGATCAAGCTCAGCCCAAACACACACCAAGTGGGCCCCGGAAGTGGATTTATGCATCAATTACTTACTCGTGTAAACCCTAGTAGCTAGTTTATTATAAATAGAACATTTTACTAGTGTATTAGACATCTTTTGATCACTTTAGATCTTAGGATCATCTTGGGACGATTAGTTCTCAGATCATGGGGGCTGGCCATTCGGCCATGCCTGGACCTCTCACTTATGTATTTTCAACGGTGGAGTTTCTACACACCAAAGATTAAGGGTGTGGAGCTCTGCTGTACCTCAAGTTTCAATACAATTACTATTACTTTCTATTCAATTCTCTTTATTCCTATTCTAAGATATTCGTTGCACTTCAACTTGATGAATGTGATGATCCGTGACACTCATCATCATTCTCACTTATGAACGCGCGTGACTAACAACCACTTCCGTTCTACCTTAGGCCGGGCACATATCTCTTAGATTCCCCAACAGAATCTTTGTGGTATAAGCTAGATAGATGGCGGCATTCATGGGAATCCGGAAAGTCTAACCTTGTCTGTGGCATTCCGAGTAGGATTCCGGGAATCTGGAAAGTCTAACCTTGTCTGTGGTATTCCGAGTAAGATTCCGGTATTGAATGACTGTGACGAGCTTCAAACTCCTGAAGGCTGGGCGTTAGTGATAGACGCAAAAGAATCAAGGGATTCTATTCCAACCTGATTGAGAATTGACAGATGATTAGCCGTGCTGTGACAGAGCATAGGACCATTTTCACTGAGAGGATGGGATGTAGCCATTGACAACAGTGATGCCCTACATACAGCTTACCATGGAAAGGAGTAAGAAGGACTGGATGAATGTAATAAAAAAGTAGAGATTCAAGAGGAGCACAACATCTCCATATGCCTATCTAAAATTCCCACCATGAAATTATATGAGTAACTATTTACTATTTTATTTTCTGTTTATTATTTATTTTCGAACTTATCATAAACCATTTAATCTGCCTAACTGAGATTTACAAGGTGACCATAGCTTGCTTCATACCAACAATCTCTGTGGGATCGACCCTTACTCACGTAAGGTATTACATGGATGACCCAGTACACTTGCTAGTTAAGTTGAACGGAGTTGTGACCACACATAGTTGTGAACCATGCTATTGGCATCATGTTTTTGGCGCCATTGCCAGGGAAAGAAAAAGCAATGAATTTTACAAAATGCAATAAAATATGAATCACAATTTTGTCCACCAAGTTTTTGGCGCCGTTGCCGGGGATTGTTCGAGTATGAACAACTGACAGTTCATCTTGTTGCTCAGATTAGGTAATTTTCTTTTCAAAAATTTTTTCAAAAATCTTTTTCAAAATTTTTCGTTTTTCCAAACTTTATTTTCGAAAAATATTAATAAAAATCCAAAAAAATTATAAAATTATAAAAATCAAAAATATTGTGTGCTTCTTGTTTGAGTCTTGAGTCAACCTTTAAGTTTGGTGTCAATTTCATGCTTTAAAAATTTGTTCTTGCATTTTTCGAAAATTTCATGCATAGTGTTCTTCATGATCTTCAAGTTGTTCTTGACAAGTCTTCTTGTTTGATCTTGATGATTTCTTGTTTTGTGTTGTTTGTTGTTTTTCATATGCATTTTTCGTTTGTTAGAGTCCATGCATTAAAGATTTCTAAGTTTGGTGTCTTGCATGTTTTCTTTGCATCAAAAATTTTTCAAAAATATGTTCTTGATGTTCATCATGATCTTCAAAGTGTTCTTGGTGTTCATCTTGACATTCATAGTGTTCTTGCATGCATCATGTGTTTGATCCAAAATGTTCATGTTTTGGGTCATTTTTATGTTTTTCTCTCTCATAATTAAAATTTCAAAAATAAAAAATATCTTTTCCTTGTTTTTCTCATAATTTTCGAAAATTTGAGTTGACTTAGTCAAAATTTTTCAAAATTAGTTGTTTCTTACAAGTCAAGTCAAATTTTCAAAAATTTAAAAATCTTATCCTTTCAAAATCTTTTTCAAAAATCATATCTTTTCCAATTTTTCCACTTTTTCGAAAACATTCAAAAAATTC
Organism: Arachis hypogaea; assembly: GCF_003086295.3. Lineage (NCBI taxonomy): Eukaryota > Viridiplantae > Streptophyta > Magnoliopsida > Fabales > Fabaceae > Arachis > Arachis hypogaea. The sequence goes on from NC_092040.1 coordinate 13,508,197, forward strand.
TTTTTCAATTTGTTTTCAAAATCTTTTTCTTATCTTTATATCATATTTTCAAAATTATGCTAACAATTAATGTGATTGATTCAAAAATTTGAAGTTTGTTACTTTCTTGTTAAGAAAGGTTCAATCTTTAAATTCTAGAATCTTATCTTTTAGTTTCTTGTTAGTTAAGTAATTAATTTTAATTTTAAAAATTAAATCTTTTTCAAAATATCTTTTTCTTAAAAATCTTATCTTTTTATCTTATCTTCTTATCTTTTTATCTTATCTTTTTCAAAATATCTTATCTAACTTATCTTCTTATCTTTTCAAATTTGATTTTAATATCTTTTTCAACTAACTCTTTGACTTTGTGTTTGTTTCTTATCTTTTTCAAAACCACCTAACTACTTTTCCCTCTCTAATTTTCGAAAATACCTCTCTCTTTTTCAAAAATTCTCTTATCTTTAATTTTCAAAAATACTAACCTCTTTTTCAAAATTATTTTCGAAGTTCTCCCTCTCTTTTCTTATTCTATTTAATTATTTATTTACTAACACTTCTCTTCACCTCTCTTCATCTAAAAATCCGAACCTATTCTTCTTCACTCTTCTCCCCTTTCTTCTTCTACTAATATAAAGGAATCTCTATACTGTGACATAGAAGATTCCTCTTCTTTTCTTGTTTTCTTCTCTTTCATATGAGCAGGAACAAGGAAAAAGGCACTCTTGTTGAAATTGATCCTGAACCTGAAAGGACTCTGAAGAGAAAACTAAGAGAAGCTAAATTACAACAATCTAAAGGTAATCTTTCAGAAATATTAGAACAAGAGAAGGAGATGGCAGCCGAACCCAACAACAATAATGCAAGGAGAATGCTTGGTGACTTCACAAAACCAACGTCCAAATTTGATGGAAGAAGCATCTCCATTCCTGCCATTGGAGCCAATAATTTTGAGCTGAAACCTCAGCTAGTTGCCTTAATGCAACAAAACTGCAAGTTCTATGGACTTCCATCTGAAGATCCTTATCAGTTTTTAACTGAGTTCTTGCAGATCTGTGAGACTGTTAAGACGAATGGAGTAGATCCTGAAGTCTACAGGCTCATGCTTTTCCCTTTTGCTGTAAGAGACAGAGCTAGAATATGGTTGGATTCACAACCTAAGGATAGCCTGGACTCCTGGGAGAAGCTGGTCACGACCTTCTTGGATAAATTCTTTCCTCCTCAAAAGCTGAGCAAGCTTAGAGTGGATGTTCAGACCTTCAAACAAAAAGATGGTAAATCCCTCTATGAAGCTTAGGAAAGATACAAGCAGTTGACTAAAAGGTGTCCATCTGACATGTTTTCAGAATGGACCATATTAGATATATTCTATTATGGTCTATCTGCGTTTTCGAAAATGTCATTGGACCATTCTGCAGGTAGATCTATTCACCTAAAGAAAATGCCTGAAGAGGCTCAAGAACTTATTGACATGGTTGCAAATAACCAATTCATGTACACTTCTGAGAGGAATTCCGTGAATAATGGGACACCTCAGAGGAAGGGAGTTCTTGAAATTGATGCTCTGAATGCCATATTGGCTCAGAACAAAGTGTTGACTCAGCAAGTTAACATGATTTCTCAAAGTCTGAATGGATGGCAAAATGCATCCAACAGTACTAAAGAGGCAGCTTCTGAAGAAGCTTATGATCCTGAGAACCCTGCAATAGCAGAGGTAAATTACATGGGTGAACCTTATGGAAACACCTATAATTCATCATGGAGAAATCATCCAAATTTCTCATGGAAGGATCAACAAAAGCCTCAACAAGGCTTTAACAATGGTGGACGCAATAGGCTGAGCAATAGCAAGCCTTTTCCATCATCCTCTCAGCAACAGACAGAGAATTCTGAACAAAACACTTCTAATTTAGCCAATCTAGTCTCTGATCTATCAAAGGCCACTTTCAGTTTCATGAGTGAAACAAGATCCTCCATCAGAAATCTGGAGGCACAAGTGGGCCAGCTGAGTAAGAAAGTCATTGAAACTCCTCCCAGTATTCTCCCAAGCAATACAGAAGAGAATCCAAAAGAAGAGTGCAAGGTCATTGATGTGATCAATATGGCCGAATGCACAAGGGAGGAGAAGGATGAAAATCCTAGTGAGGAAGACCTCCTGGGACGTCTCTCAAGCAAGAAGGAGTTTTCTATTAAGGATCCAAAGGAATCTGAGGCTCATATAGAGACCATAGAGATTCCATTAAATCTCCTTCTGCCATTCATGATCTCTGAAGACTATTCTTCCTCTGAGGAGGATAAAGATGTGATTGGAGAGCAAGTTGCTCAATATTTAGGAGCTATCATGAACCTGAATGCCAAGTTGTTTGGTAATGAGACTTGGGAAAGTGAACCTCCCTTGCTCATTAATGAACTAGATATCTGGATTCATCAAATTTTACCTCAAAAGAGACAAGATCCGGGCAAGTTCTTAATACCTTGTACCATAGGCACCATGACCTTTGAAAAATCTCTATGTGATTTGGAGTCAGGGATAAATCTTATGCCACTCTCTGTAATGGAGAAGCTGGGGATCATTGAGGTACAACCTGCCTTGTTCTCATTACAATTGGCAGACAAGTCATTAAGACAAGCTTATGGAGTAGTAGAGGACGTGTTAGTAAAGGTTGAAGGCCTTTACATCCCTGCTGATTTCATAATATTAGACACTGGGAAGGAAGAGGATGACTGCATCATCCTTGGAAGACCTTTCCTAGCTACAGCAGGAGCTGTGATAGATGTCAACAGAGGTGAATTAGTCCTTCAATTGAATGGGGACTACCTGGTGTTTAAGGCACATGGCCATCCCTCTGTGACAAAAGAGAGTGAGCACAAAGAGCTTCTCTCAGTTCAGAGTCAAGAAGAGCCCCCACAGTCAAACTCTAAGTTTGTTGTTGGGAGGCCACAACCAAACACTAAGTTTGGTGTTAAGACCCCATATCCAAACTCTAAGTTTGGTGTTGGGACTATACAACATTGACCTAATCACCTGTGAGGCTCCATGGGAGCCTACTGTCAAGCTATTGACATTAAAGAAGCGCTTGTTGGGAGGCAACCCAATTTTTATTTATCTAATTTTTATTTTATTTTTATTTTGTGTTTTATTAGGTGCATGATCATGTGGAGTCACGAAAAAAATATAAAAATTAAAAACAGATTCAAAAAAATAGCAGAAGAAAAATCACACCCTGGAGGGAGGACATACTGGCGTTCAACGCCAGTAAAGAGCATCTGGCTGGCGTTCAACGCCAGAACAGAGCATGAATCTGGCGCTGAACGCCAGAAACAAGCAACATTCTAGCGTTTGAATGCCAGGAATGTGCCTTGAGGAAAGTTGGCGTTAAACGCCAGTAACAAGCATGGAACTGGCGTTCAACGCCAGAAACATGCTACACATGGGCGTTGAACGCCCAGAGTGTGCATCAACTCGGCGTTTAAACGCCAGAATGGTGTGCAAAGGCATTTTACATGCCTAATTGGTGCAGGGATGTAAATCCTTGACACCTCAGGATCTGTGGACCCCACAGGATCACCTCAGGATCTGTGGACCCCACAGGATCATCTCAAGATCTGTGGCCCCACAGGATCCCCACCTAACATATTCCCACCTTACCTCCTAATCCTATAACACTCTTCCCCATGTCACACTTCCCAACAACTTCAATCTCTCTTCCCAATTACCCCCTTCACCACTCACATCCATCCACTCTTCCCCATAAACCCCATTTACCTTCAAAATTCAAAAACACATTCCCACCCAAACCCACCCTACATGGCCGAACCTACCCTCTCCCTTTTCCCTATATATACCCTTCCATTCTACTTCATTTTCACACAACACAAACCCCCTCTTTTACACCTTGGCCGAAACACCATCCCTCACTCTCATCCATATTTTCTTCTTCTTCTTCTTCTTCTTCTTCTTTTCTTCTTTCTTCTCTTGCTCGAGGGCAAGCAATATTTTAAGTTTGGTGTGGTAAAAGCATAAGCTTTTTGTTTTTCCATTACCATCAATGGCACCTAAGGCCAGAGAATCCTCTAGAAAAGGAAAAGGGAAGATAAAAGCTTCCACCTCCGAGTCATGGAGATGGAAAGATTCATCTCCAAAAGCCATCAAGACCACTTCTATGATGTTGTGGCAAAGAAGAAGGTGATCCCTGAGGTCCCTTTCAAGCTCAAGAAAAATGAGTATCCGGAGATCCGACATGAGATCCGAAGGAGATGTTGGGAAGTCCTAACCAACCCCATGCAACAAGTCAGAATCTTAATGGTTCAAGAGTTCTATGCCAATGCGTGGATCACTAGAAACCATGATCAAAGTATGAACCCGAGTCCAAAGAATTATCTCACAATGGTTCAGGAGAAATACTTAGATTGTAGTCCGGAGAATGTGAGGTTGGCGTTCCACTTGCCCATGATGCAAGGAGATGTACGCCCCCTACACTAGAAGGGTCAACTTTAATCAAAGGTTGGACCAAGTCCTAATGGACATATGTATGGAAGGAGCTCACTGGAAAAGAGACTCTAAAGGCAAGCCAGTTCAACTAAGAAGACTGGACCTCAAGCCTGTGGCTAGAGGATGGTTGGAGTTCATTCAACGCTCCATCATTCCCACTAGCAACCGATCTGAAGTTACTGTGGATCGGGCCATCATGATTCATGGCATCATGATTGGGGAGGAAGTAGAAGTTCATGAAGTCATCTCCAATGAAATCTACAAAATAGCTGAAAAGCCCTCCACCATGGCAAGGCTAGCTTTTTCTCACCTTATTTGCCATCTATGTTACTCAGCTGGAGTTATCATAGAAGGATACATCTCCATTGAGGAGGATAAGCCCATCACCAAGAAGAGGATGGAGCAAGCAAGAGAGACCCTCCACGGATCTCAAGAGATGCATGAGGAAGCTCATCATCAAGAAATCCCTGAGATGCCTCAAGGGATGCCTTTCCTCCCAACAACTATTGGGAACAACTCAACACTTCCTTAGAAGATTTGAGCTACAATGTGGAACAATTAAGGGTGGAACATCATGAGCACTCCATCATTCTCCATGAAATAAGAGAAGATCAAAGAGCAATGAGGGAGGAGCAACAAAGGCAAGGAAGGGACATAGAAGAGCTAAAGGACATTGTTGGTCCTTCAAGAAGAAGACGCCACTAAGGTGGATTCATTCCTTGTTCTTATTTCTTTCTGCTTTTCGATTTTTATGTTGTGTTCATTTATGTTTTGTGTCTCTACTTCATGATCATTAGTGTTTAGTAACTATGTCTTAAAGTTATGAATAATTCCATTAATCCTTCACCTCTCTTAAATGAAAAATGTTTTTAATCAAAAGAACAAGAAGTACATGAATTTCGAATTTATCCTTGAATTTAGTTCAATTATATTGATGTGGTGACAATACTTTTTGTTTTTTGAATGAATGCTTGAACAGTGCATATTTTTGATCTTGTTGTTTATGAATGTTAAAACTGTTGGCTCTTGAAAGAATGATGAACAAAGAGAAATGTTATTGACAATCTGAAAAATCATGAAAATTGATTCTTGAAGCAAGAAAAAGCAGTGAAAAGTAAAAAGCTTGCGAATAAAATGGCGAAAAAATAGAAAGAAAAAGAAAAAGCAAGCAAAAAAAGCCAATAGCCCTTAAAACCAAAAGGCAAGGGTAAAAAGGATCCAAGGCTTTGAGCATCAATGGATAGGAGGGCCCAAGGAAATAAAATCCAGGCCTAAGCGGCTAAATCAAGCTGTCCCTAACCATGTGCTTATGTCATGCAGGTCCAAGTGAAAAGCTTGAGACTGAGTGGTTAAAGTCGTGATCCAAAGCAAAAGAGTGTGCTTAAGAGCTCTGGACACCTCTAACTGGGGACTCTAGCAAAGCTGAGTCACAATCTGAAAAGGTTCACCCAGTCCTGTGTCTGTGGCATTTATGTATCCGGTGGTAATACTGGAAAACAAAGTGCTTAGGGCCACGGCCAAGACTCATAAAAGTAGCTGTGTTCAAGAATCAACATACTTAACTAGGAGAATCAATAGCACTATCTGAAATTCTAAGTTCCTAGAGATGCCAATCATTCTAAACTTCAAAGGAAAAAGTGAGATGCCAAAACTGTTCAGAAGCAAAAAGCTACAAGTCCCGCTCATCTAATTAGAATTAATATTCATTGATATTTTGGAATTTATAGTATATTCTCTTCTTTTTATCCTATTTGATTTTCAGTTGCTTGGGGACAAGCAACAATTTAAGTTTGGTGTTGTGATGAGCGGATAATTTATACGCTTTTTGGCATTGTTTTTAGGTAGTTTTTAGTAAGTTCAAGCTACTTTTAGGGATGTTTTCATTAGTTTTTATGTTAAATTCACATTTTTGGACTTTACTATGAGTTTGTGTGTTTTTCTGTAATTTCAGGTAATTTCTGGCTGAAATTGAGGGACTTGAACAAAACTCTGAAAAAGGCCTGCTGATGCTGTTGGAATCTAACCTCCCTGCACTCAAAATGGATTTTCTGGACCTACAGAACTCCAAATGGCGTGCTCTCAACGGTGTTAAAAAGTAGACATCCAAAGCTTTCCAGCAATATATAATAGTCCATACTTTATTCGAGAATTGATGACGTAAAGTGGCGCTCAACGCCAGGTACATGCTACTGTCTGGAGTCAAACGCCAGAAACACGTCACGACCCGGAGTTGAACGCCCAAAACACGTTACAACTTGGCATTCAACTCCAAAAGAAGCCTCAGCTCGTGGATAGATCAAGCTCAGCCCAAACACACACCAAGTGGGCCCCAAAAATGGATTTATGCATCAATTACTTACTCCTGTAAACCCTAGTAGCTAGTTTATTATAATAGAACTTTTTACTAGTGTATTAGACATATTTTGATCACTTTAGATCTTAGGATCATCTTGGGATGATTGGTTCTCAGATCATGGGGGCTGGCCATTCGGCCATGCCTGGACCTCTCACTTATGTATTTTCAACGGTGGAGTTTCTACACACCATAGATTAAGGGTGTGGAGCTCTGCTGTACCTCAAGTTTCAATACAATTACTATTACTTTCTATTCAATTCTCTTTATTCCTATTCTAAGATATTAGTTGCACTTCAACTTGATGAATGTGATGATCCGTGACATTCATCATCATTCTCACCTATGAACGCGCGTGACTGACAACCACTTCCGTTCTACCTTAGGCCGGGCGCATATCTCTTAGATTCCCCAACAGAATCTTCGTGGTATAAGCTAGATAGATGGCGGCATTCATGGAAATCCGGAAAGTCTAACCTTGTCAGTGGTATTCCGAGTAAGATTCTGGTATTGAATGACTGTGATGAGCTTCAAACTCTTGAAGGCTGGGCGTTAGTGACAGACGCAAAAGAATAAAGGGATTCTATTCCAACCTGATTGAGAACCGACAGATGATTAGCCGTGCTGTGACAGAGCATAGGACCATTTTCACTGAGAGGATGGGATGTAGCCATTGACAACGGTGATGCCCTACATACAGCTTGCCATGGAAAGGAGTAAGAAGGATTGGATGAATGTAATAAGAAAGTAGAGATTCAAGAGGAGCACAGCATCTCCATATGCCTATCTGAAATTCCCACCATGGAATTATATGAGTAACTATTTACTATTTTATTTTCTGTTTATTATTTATTTTTGAACTTATCATAAACCATTTAATCTGCCTAACTGAGATTTACAAGGTGACCATAGCTTACTTCATACCAACAATCTCTGTGGGATCGACCCTTACTCACGTAAGGTATTACTTGGATGACCCAGTACACTTGCTGGTTAAGTTGAACAGAGTTGTGACCACACATAGTTGTAAACCATGCTATTGGCATCATGTTTTTGGCGCCATTGCCAGGGAAAGAAAAAGCAATGAATTTTACAAAATGCAATAAAATATGAATCACAATTTCGTCCACCAGATGGGAAGTGGAACCAAAATTTTGTTTAAGTGTGTTAATTAAAACACTTTGGAATTCTAAAAGTTTGTATATTTACTGTATTATTCTCTCTCAGGGATTTGGAATGAAAGAATGAGTAAAGGAGGTATGTGTGACTACTTTACTCTTGTCTTCTCAATTTAGATTCTTTGTTCATTATATGTTCTTCTTCTTCTTTTTCACTTCTGTTTACGAATAGGTTATAAGAAAAAGATGAAAGGGGAGATAGATTGGTTTTACAAATGGGTGAATGACGATGTGAAGGGTCATATTTCATTGTTTTTGGATGTTGGTGCTATGAATGAGATAGACAAGGCTAGAGTTGTGAGGGCTGGCTCTGAAGTTCGATTGGAGTTACTTCCATGTTCAGAGAATGATAGGGTTTACCACATAGGGGAGGGTTTTGAGCATTTTTTTATGTATAGCTGTGTGTTGGAGGAATTGAGGGTGAGACTTCCATTTAGTGAATTTGAGTGTTAGGTGCTAAAGTAGTTGAACTGCGCACCCTCACAACTGCATCCAAATGGGTGGACTTTCCTTCGTGCTTTTGAGATTCTTATGGAATTTTTGGAAGAAATTCCATCAATGGAGCTGTTTTTCTCCTTGCTTCAGGTGAAGGGGTGTGGAAAGGTAGTTGGGTAAATCTGAACAGTTCGCCGAGGTTTGGCATATTTAAGTTATATAAATCGTCCTTTAAGAACTTCAAGGAAATATATATTAAGGTGTGTAATTTCGAGGGTGACTTTCCGTTCTATGTGGACGAACATTTAGAGGAAAAATTTCCTCTGTAGTAGTGTTCAGAGGCTCAAAATATTCTAAGGCCTGAAACTATAACCCCAAGGGATGAGTGCATAATTGAGTATTTGACTGAGGTTATTGATCAGAAGTAGTTCATTTCTGTATATGATCTGCTTCAGTGGGAGGAAAATAAGGCGGCTGTTATAGAGTTTTTGGGCAAGGGTTTCAATTTGGTTATTGTATCAGTGTTGAGATTTGTGATAAATGTTGGTTTTTGCTTGCGTTGCAGGTGGTAAATATCCAGGCGTGTCTGCTGCAAGTCTGAGGGCTCGGGTGAGGAGTAAAGGTCTTGATAAAGAGGGATCTTCGTCAAAAGCGGATAAGGTCGGTGCTGGCGAGGTTGATCAACCAAAGCTGAGGAGAAAAAAGGTGATCTTAAAGAGGAAGAAAGCTGATGTGGTGGATCTGTCCGAAGATTCTGATGATGGGCTAGAGGTTCCAATAGAGGAAGTTCAGAAATTTTATGATAATCAGAAGAAGTTGCATGATGTTGTTGAGCAGAGTGAGGGTTCGTCTCTCTGGGAGAAGGATTATCCCTTCATGATTACTTCTAATGAAGTTGTTAGACCCCGTCCCACGTTATGTTGGCTGATGAGGTGGGGGATGTGGCAATTGACCAGTATATGCAGGTAATTGTGTGTTTATTGTGTTGTTTTGGTTCATGTATTTATGGGTAATCATGTTGATAGTCGTTTTTATTTTGTTCGCATAAGGTTGTTGGTCTGCGGCTTGCCAGTTTGGGGCATAGCCGAGAAACGAAACATATGAAAGCTGCGACTGAGAAGTCTGATCTAAAGTTGAAGAAGGAGTTAGAGTTGAGAAATGCTAGGGTTGCCGAGGTTGAAGCGAGCTGGTTGAGGTACAGAAGAAGTTGTCATTGACAAAGGAAAGTTATTCGAAGGAGGTAGAAGACGTTAAGAAAAAGGAAACTGATCTCTCCAGTATGAGTGCTCGTGTGATTGAGTTATCTAGTAAGTTGAAGGAGATGGAAAAGAGTAGACAAGGTGATATTTTGGATTCTTTTATTGAAGGTTTTGAAAGAGCTGCTATTCAAGCGAGGTTTCTTGCTTCTGGAGTGGATTTCTCTCAGATGGATACAGGAAAGATAATGCAGGTTGGGGTTATAGTGGAGGATGATGGTGCTGCTGAGAAAGGAGATGAAATTATTGAAGAGGTTTAGGTCTGATGTTATTGTGTTTGTTGGACATTTTATTTTGTTGGTAAACTATTTTGCTCCTGTGGTGAGCTTATATATGTAACTTTATTTTGGTACTGTTCTTTGGAAAAAAGCAACTTATGATGCTTCTGATTACATGCTGTTGTGCATGTGTTGATTAGTATAAAATTATATTTGTTTTGTTTGGATATTTAATATTATAAGTGAGTGTTGTCTGATTTGTGACTGTGGCCTGAAGACTAATTGTTTTGATATTAGTAAAAAATACCCTAGTGTTAGGTAAATTTGTTTGAATGGTGAAGTGCCATTATTTTGATGGACATTGGCCAGTAGGCCGAGTTTAACGAAGTGCCGAGTAATTGGAATAGAAATAGGGTTTATTGAACGGATAAAGTTAGATGTAATTAGATTCGGTTTGATAGTCAGCTATAATTATCATAAGTTTTGAATAGTCAATTTCTTGAGTGTTGGTCGGTAGTATGTTGGACTGATTAATTTCGAATAGTCGGAATGGCGGTAAGATCGGATTTTTGTTTGAGTGATAGATTCCGAATTATCGGTTTCAAATTAAGATCGATTATTTGTTTGTTTGATAGATTCCGAATGATCGGCTTTCGATTAAGATCGGTTATTTGTTTGATTGATAGATTTCGAATGGTCGGATTCAAGATATAGATTAGTAGTTTGTTTAACTGATAGTATCCGAATGGTCGGACTCAAGATTATAAATCGGCAGTAGAAATAGGTTTATAGATAAATGAGAGATGTGAAATGCAAAAATATTTACTGGATGAAATGAGAAATTTATTTATTAGATAACCTTTGATTTCAAAGGCCCAGGTAGGCTAGCCTCGTTAAAACCTCTCCAAGTAAAACCCGTTGTGGGAAAAATCTTGGTAGTAGAAAAAAGATTACTCGCCTGTCTCTGGATTTTAACTGTACTATAACTTTAAAGATGATACATTCAAAGTGTTAGGCAGATTTTTACCATCTAAGATTTGTAATCGATAAGCTCCATTGGCGATGACTTCTATAATTCAGTAAGTGTTCTGAGGGTTACCTGAAACTAGAGGTCGATCTCGGACGAGATCTTCTATGCTGGTCGGAGCTGCAGAGTCCGATCTGATGATCGTGGTCGGAGTCGCTGTGTCCGACTCGTTGGACTTGGTGATGATGCTGATCCTTCGTCTCCAGAGGGTGGGGGGTACCTGCAAGGGACTCCGATGCTTAAGTTAGCAAGGGTATTAAGCAGGTACTGAGTAGGATCAGAGTATGAGTTATACCTGGGTGCTCCAGTGTATTTATAATGGTGTAGAGTGAACTTTTTAGATAAGATAAGTTAGTTATCTTATCTTATCTTTATCTTTCTTCAAGTGAGGTCATCTTATCTTCAAGGGGACCGCCTTTATCTCTACGGGCTTGGGCTGCCCTTGGATTTGGGACGTGTTCCTCTATTTTGGCCCTTTGTTTAGGCTTTCCTGTGACTTGGTCGAGCTCTTTGAGAAGGGGTTGGGTTGTCCTGACCTGAAGAGGTCGGTCGCTTTGTCTGTAGAACATTCCGGGTCGAACAGCTCAACCCAGGGTATGAACAGTGCCCCTGCTCGAGCTCGGTCTTCTCTTTGAGGTCGAGTCTTTAGTTTTAGAACTTCGATCCTTCTTTGGTGAAGCCGAACTTGAGCATTTTGTCTATTTCTTTTTGTAGAGTTCTCCTTCTTTTGAATACGGAACGTTTCTGTTTCGTTTCCTCTGAAAGCGCGTGCTTTTGCGTTTAGTGCCCTAGCCTTGGAATGTGCGAGGGTTTTAATGCCCTCATTAATTGGTTTTAATGCCCCGTTTCTCTTGGTTTCCTTTATTCAAATTTTGTATCCAAGAGACGGTTTTCCTTTCCCTGTAACTTCCCTTCTTTTTCGTTGTTTCCTGTCCTGCATTTCTCGTTTTCTCTCTTGTGACGCTTTGGCATTCGCTTGGTGCTTCCGCTTTGTAGTTGAATCTCCGCTGCTCCTTTTCAAAGTTTTCTTCCTTCTTCCAGGTTGTCTTTGCTTTTCTCTTCACCTTTTTATTTCTGCTACTTTTGTTTTTGATTTTTTTATGACGCTCTGATTTTGTACGTTAGAAAGTTTGAACCTTTTTCTTGTTTATGTGCTTGGTTTATTGCTGTGATGCCTGTTTCCTGGTCTTCTTTCGTCCTTATGTATGCTTTGGGTGATTTTCCTGGTTCTGGCTTCCTTTTAGGGTTGATTTCCGTACTGTTGTTTCGAAAAAGGTTGCTCCTTTGATAACTTGTTTGCTTCATTGATGATTTTGCTATACTGGTTGATGACTGCTCTTCAATAGAGATGATGGTTTTTTATGACTTTCTTTTGACTTTTGTTGGGATGTGAAAAGATGTAAACTTTGTTGGCTTCCCTGAATCTTCTTTTTGCCTCCAAAGGATGCCCCTGGAACCTTTTGGATTGGGTCCTGGGGTTTTCTTTTCTTGCTTTTCCTGGTTTCTCTGACACCTATATGCTTTAGTTTTGTGAGTTGCCTCCATTTGTTGCCTCCGTTTATGCCCGAGTTGTTCAACTAGTGTCCGAGGTGTTTTTTGAGTAATCCAATCTTCTTTTCTTCTTGTAGGACTAGTTAACCATGTCTTCTTGCAAAAATATTGTCGAGGTGTCTTCTAAAGTTCTCGAGGGAATGTCTGACTGGTTGGACTCCCTTGTGCTGTTATGTGTATCTCTGGCTAATTCGGAGTTCTGTGCGGCACTTAGAAAACACCATCGGATATGTAGTAGTGAGAATCAAGAATGCAATTATGAGTTGGTGGCACCTGACTCTAATGACCGGGTCTGCTTTCCTACTTTGACCCAGGGGGAGCGTCCTTTCTTCTATGCATATGATTTCTTTTTTAGCCAGATGGATATTACTCTTCCTTTTTCTTCCTTTGAGACCGAGTTGTTATGGTCTTGTAACGTGGCCCCATCTCAGCTTCACTCGAATTCTTGGGGTTTTATTAAGATTTTTCAGATGGTTTGTCATGAATTCGGCATTAAGCCCGCTTTGACTCTTTTTCTGTATTTGTTTGTGTTGACCAAACCTGTGACTACCAAAAAGAAAGCTTCTTAGATTTCTTTTAGGTCGGCCTAGGGGCATAAAGTCTTCTCCATGTATGATGAGTCTTTCCGCAATTTTAAGAATTACTTTTTCAAGATCCGAGCTGTTGAAGGAGCTCGCCCTTTCTTCCTGGATGAGAATGACGAGCCTCATTTTCCTTTAGAGTGGCAGAGAAATGTAGTTGTGTCTAGGTATACCTGGGAGATGCTAGATGAGGTCGAGCAGGCCTTTGTTGCTGCTTTGGAGGATATTTGGGGGGAACCTCCTCATCTTGAGACCAAGAAATTTTTGGGGGATCCGTTCTTGATTCGTGCTGTGCTGGGTATTTTATAGACTGTGTTCTCCTGTCTTTGTTTTCTTGCTTTCTTTTCTGGGTATTCATAAGTCGTTTGTATTTTTCTTTGTTTTTCAGAGATGTCGAAGAATAATGACTCACTGAAGGCCTTTAAGAAGGCGAAGAAAGCTACCACGGCTCAGAGCGTCCCTGCGAAGGTGGTCGGGGAAGGGTCTTCCCAGGCTTTGTCGAAGCCGTCTATCCCGAGCTCTGCTGGGCTCAGGAGGATGATCCCGACCCCTCGGGTTCGTTTGGTCGATCCGCCTCAAACTTCAGTTGGTACCTCTGCTCCTTCAATCGCTTCTCCTCCAAAAAGACCTCGGACTATCGAGCCATTTAATCTTGGTGCTCCTGACTTTGATGCAGTTGGATTTGTGGATCAACAGATTGCTCCCTATGGTGTCATGCCTACTAACGATGTATCCATTCTTCGTCATTTGGATTATATTACCCGGAGCGATATTACACTGGCACACATGGGAGCGGCTCTATACCGAACTGCTCAAGATCTTCCTATTCATGCTACCAAGGCTTTTATGGAGGAGGCAAAGTCAGAGTTTGATCGAATCAAGGGTTTGAAGGAGGAGCTCAAAGGGAAGGTGTCTAAGCTGGAAAAGGAGCTGAAGGGGGAGAAGGCCCGGTCTGTTGGTCTGGCGGCTGCTGCGCAACTGGCCGAGGATACGGCACTAAAACATAAGGATAGCTATGTTACCACTTATAAGGAGCTGATGGGTCTTAGGGAGGAGTTGGAGTCTGCCCGAGCTGATTATGCCAAGCTCCAAGGTCATCTTGTAGGCAGTGTAACTGCTGCTTATGAGAATCTGGTGGAGCAGTTCCGGATTGTTGCCCCTTATGCCTATTTGACTCTCGTTAGTCTTGATAACGTAGTAAAGAATGGCAAGATTGTCCCAGATGATACCGATGATGACATTGAACCTTCTCCTGCGCCTTCTCTTAAAGCTTCTGCTATGCCAGTTTCTTCAACCCCCTCGACCGTAGTTGAGCCAGATCCTGATTGTCAGATCTTGAATCGAGGCGACGGAACAGTGGATGCGGTGCCTCTCCAGCCTCGCCCTCCTTCTCCCATATGATTTCTCTATTACGTTTGTGTATAGCCTGTTTTGTGGGCTTTTGAACTCTTTATCTTTGTAACTGGTGTTTTGGTGAGTTGTTTGATACTTCCTTTGGTTGCTCGTTTAGAACCTTTATTTTGAAAAACAAAGTAGTTCTCGAACTTTTGGGGCTGGTCTTTGATGGCCTCTGGAGTTTATTATCATAACTTAGTAGCTTTTATATCATGTCTGCTTGCACTTATCTTGGTACCTTAGTAGGCTGAGATTTTGTCCAACATAATCATCTTGATTATTTGGTTTGATTTCGTTTGTAATCCTCCTTTTTGTACCTCGTTTAGATCTCTTTTGGGGATTTCATTTGTAATTTCTGTGTCCTGGGCTTGACTTCATCATGTCGGATCCTGTCGAGTTTGCTTGGTAATCCTCTTTCTTGGACTTTGTTCAGGTCCCTTTTTGGGGATTACCTTTGTAGCTTTTTCTTTCTAGGCCGACTTTGTCACGTCGGGCCCTGTCGCGTTACTTGATAATCCTCTTTTTTGGACCTCGTTTTAGGTCTCTTTCAGGGATTCTCTTTTGTAACTTTTTCTTTTCGGGCCGACTTTGTCACGTCGGGCCCTGTCGAGTTACTTGATAATCCTCTTTTTTGGACCTCGTTTTAGGTCTCTTTCAGGGATTATCTTTTGTAACTTTTTTGTAGGAGTCCGACTTCCTCATGTTGGGCTCTTCGAAGTTATAGTAATCCTCTTTTATAGGGTTGGCCAGACCTCTTTCCAGGGCTTTACTTATAATTTGGGTTGTTGTGGCTGGTCCAATTTTTTGTGCCAGCCAGTCTTTAAGTTATTTTAAAGCAATCCATTTTATTAGGTCCTCGTCAGGTCCTTTCTATGGATCACTTTCTATAACTTCTTGCATTATTCTATTTTCATCTTTGCCGATTTTGTAGAATTTGTGTTTTTAGCCCTTGTTTTTATCGTGATCGCGCAGTGAATTCGTTTTTCACTTTTTGTCGATCTGTAGCTTTATAATCGGGCGATGAATGTTTTCAGAATAATACGACTTGAGCGTTTGTAGAGAATCTGAACAAATTTTATTAAAGGAAAATGCAAATATACATGAGGAATTAATTTCCTAAGTCGGGTGATTTGTAGGTCTTGGCGGGGCGCCTCGTTAAAAAACCATTCGTCGTTTCAATGCTTCTTCCCTTATCCGAGCTCTTTCTCGGATTTCCGGAAGTAAATCGAGCTCTTCTCTTTGGAGTTGGGAATTGGCTTTTTCACTATAATGGATTACTCTGGGTGATCCTTCTTCGACCTCCACTGGGATCATCACCTCCATTCCGTAAGCTAATCGGAAAGGTAACTCATTTGTCATGGAATGTGCAGTCGTTCGATATGCCCATAGGACTTGTGGGAGCTCCTCAGCCTAGGTTCCTTTTGCATCCTGTAATCTCCGTTTTATCCCTGCTAATATAACTTCTTAGCAGCTTCGGCTTGCCCATTGGCTTGGGGGTGCTCGATAGAGGTGAATTGTTGTTTTATATTCAGGTCGGCCACTAGTTTTCTGAAGCATGTGTCTGTGAACTGGGTACCATTGTCTGTAGTGATGGAGTATGGAACTCCGAACCTTGTGACAATGTTTCTATACAGAAATTTTCGAATTCTTTGAGCTGTGGCATTGGCTAGGGGTTCTTCCTCGATCCATTTTGTGAAGTAGTCTATTCCTACTATGAGGAATTTGACTTGTCCTGATCCTTGAGGAAATGGTCCGGGAGATCGAGTCCCTATTTTGCGAATAGCCAAGGTGAGGTTACGCCAATGAGTTCCTCTGGCGGAGCGGTGTGGAAGTTGGCATGCTTTTGACATGGTGAACATGTTCTTACGAATTCTGTGGCTTCTTTTTGTAGGGTTGGCCAATAGAATCCTGCCCGTAGTACCTTTTTGGCGAGTGCTTGCGCTCCGAGGTAATTGCCACAAATGCCACTGTGTACTTCTTCTAAGATATCCTTAGTGTTGGAAGTCGGCACGTATTTTAGCAATGGTGTTGAAATCCATCTTTTGTATAAAGTATTATTTATGATGGTATAGTATTGTGCTTCCCGTTTTAACCTCTTTGCCTCCTTCTTCTCTGTAAGGAGGGCCTCTGTGGTGAGGTAATTAATCATGGGGGTCATCCATCCCTGATCGCGACCTATTATGGCTAGGACCTTTTCTTCTTCTAAGATTGATGGCTTCTGTAGAATTTCTTGGATAAGGCTTTGATGGGAAGCAGAAGCTGGTGAATTAAAAATTATTAAAATGATTACGTTGCAACTATAGTTCTTAATTCACCAAAAATCTGCCTATCAATTTAGAAATATGTCATAGAGAGTTTAAATTAAAATTACTGGGAGTTTTAAGTCCCAGGTCATCTCCCAACGAGTTGCAGAGAAGTGTGCTATCTTATTAATCAGATGTTCAAGAAATTGAGTTGAGTAAATTGGGATTTAAATTGAGGGAAATTAAATAATATGAATAAAAGCCTTGACTGGGAATTGATTGGTTGGGATCACTATCATTGATGGAGTGATTTTTAAGATTAATTTATAATTAATGGTTGCTCTGTTTGGTTATCCTTTACTAGGTAAGGGAAAGTCAAACAAGTTGAATTATTGGATCTGTTCACAAGTTACAACCCACTTAGTTCAAAGGGATTGGCGTCGGTGACAGGATGGTAATTCAACAGTTAACCCAATTACAAATTTTCTTTCAATCCTTCCAACTCAAGAGTTCCTTTTTAGTCAATTCCCCATCAAGTAATGAAACTACTCACGCATTGTAAATAATAAATCCATAAAACATGAAAGGGAATAAAAAAAAGACATAGTTATTGAAATTGAAATTGAATGAAAAAGAAATAATCCTTGCATTAAATAATCATAAAAGTATCTGAATGACAAAATTGAACAAAAACAAGGAACATGGAAGAATAGAACCAAGTTAAGAAGACAAACTAGAGTGATGAAGTCTTGATGAGGAAATAACTCTTCTCAATGTTCCAATGCTAAGATCAATTAAAGATTAAAATTAAAAACTAGAGAGAAAAAAACCTAAGAGAGAAAACTAGATCTCTCAACTACTGAATGAATGTCTGTTGTTTCTGCATATTCTCTGACTCTAGTCTGCTGTTTCGGGCCAAAAACTGGGCCGAAATAAGGTCCAAAATCGCCCCCAGCGAATTCTGCAGATTATGCAGATTGCACATGTCACGCGATCGCGTCATCCATGCGGACGCGTCGCTTGCGCTTTTTCCTCGCCATGCGTTCGCGTCGTCCACACTACCGCGTCGCTTGCGCTTTCCAATCCGCGAGGCCGCGTAACCCATGCGGCCGCGTCACTGCGATTTGCGCTCCTTCGCGCGGTCGCGTGAGCCATGCGACCGCGTCACTTCTCGCTGGTTATCTCCTCAAACTCTTGTGTTCCTTCCATTTTTGCTAGCTTCCTTTCCAATCTCCAACTCATTCATGCCTTATAAAGCCTGAAACACTTGACACACAGATCACGGCATCGAATGGAATAATGGAGAATTAAAATTAAATAATTAAGGTCTCTAGGGAGCAATTTTCAAACATGTACTAAATTTAGGAAGGAAATCTAAATGCATGCTAAATTAATGACTAAGTGGGTAAGGATCATGACAAAACCACACAATTAAACACAATATAAACCATAAAATAGTGGTTTATCAACCTCCCCACACTTAATCATTAGCATGTCCTCATGCTAAATTGAAGGAGACAAGGTAATAAGTATGAACATGTAGAAACTCATGAAATGCAATGCAATCCTACATATATAAATAAATGCAACTATATGATTATTGTCCACTTGATCAAAAGTAAATAAGCCCTTCAAAATAATTACAAATCAAATTCCACTAATTCTATCACTATACAATAAAACAGATAAAAGTGCAAGAAGATATCTTATGAAAGAAGGAAACATGAAAATTCAAGCATCGAACCCTCACTGATAATGTATGTACGCTCTAATCTTTAGTGTATAGGGTAATCACTCTATTCTTCTCTAGTCATGTTTTCTAACTTTTGTTTTTCTCCTAACCAATCAACAACAGTTAATATACCAATGCAAACATCATGAGGTCTTTCCAAGGTTGTAATGGGGCCAAGGTGCAGGTAAGGGTATACATATGGTTAAGTGAGCTTTATAAATTGAATCTTTAATTAACCTAAGCTCTCACCTAATATACATATACTCTATATACTTTAAATTCATGCCTAGCTACCCATAATTCCCTTTTTCAATCCATACTCATGTTTCAACTTTGTATTTTGATTCTATCATATGTGCATTGATTTTTGAATTCTGAATTTAACATTGGGGTAATTTTGTCCCCTTATTTATTTATTTATCATTTTTTTTGAATTGAAATAAATAAAACTTATCAATGCACATAGATTTTTTTTTCAATTCTTATAGTTTCACATGAGTAGGTATCCAAATTCCCTTTAAATTTTCATGACACATTCCCTTAACAACTTTTGTTCCCACAATTTCCCATACTTAACTAGCACACACAATTCTATCTTAAGCTAACCAAAGATTCAATTTGGGATATGCAATTATTTTTCAGCTTAAGGTTAGTAATGTGGTAAAATATAGAACAAATGGGGTTTTTAAAGGCTCAAAGTGGTTAACAAGGGTAATTGAAAAGGGTAGGCTTGATTTGGATAAGTGAGTTTAAACAAATAATGGCCTCAATCATGTGCAAGCATGTAAATATAATAAATATTGGACATATAAGGTAAAACAAAATATAGATTACAATCATAGAGAAGTAAACACACAAGAATAAAATAATTATGGTTAAATAATGTAACCATACATAAAGGCTCAAATCTTTTCACAGGTTGTGTGTTCTTTAGCTCAAACGTCATGTTCCAAATACAACTCAAGCAGATTTATCATAAAAATTTTTGAAAAATTAGTGAAATTTTATTCCAAAAATAGATTTTTTAAAAGAAACTTATTGTCTTTTCAATCAAGTAGAACATGCATGCAACTATTCTAACCTCTGCAATTTATTCTATTCTATAAAGGGAAGAAAATCTAACTAAAATATCCTAATTATTGGTGTACAGAGAAGAGAAATTACCTCCGGAAGTCAGGTACTGACCGACCTCCCCACACTTAAGGCTTTGCACCGTCCTCGGTGCTATCTATCAGGAACAGGGGTGGGCTGGTAGCAGTATCTCCACAGTCGGGACTATCATGGCTCCCGGTGCTGGTAAAAGAAGTGGAGTCCGGAGTGTCTGAGTCCTTGAATTTGCCCAGGATCAGCTCCTTGAGGTATGTGAATCGGCGCTTGTTACGGCGCTCTCTCATCTTAGCTTTCTGTTCATGCCGATCCAACTTTTCAAGTAGCTGCTGGAGCAATTTCTCAGTTGTAGATGCTTGTGGTGTTGAAGAAGGAATATCTTCAACTGGCTTAGTATGCTGGCTTGTAGTGGCTGCTGAAAGTCTGAGGTATTTCCCGTTAGGGACATATTGATCATCCCGTGGAAGCATGGCTTTGGTGTCCCCAGCTCTATAGGAAACTCCGGCGGCTGAAACAAGATCTGAGACCAGGGCGGGAAAAGGTAGGTTGCCCATGATTTGCACATGCTTCATAGCATTCCGGATATGTCTTGAGAGATTCAGAGGTTGGTCTGTAAGGATGCACCACAGTAGAATATCCATGTCTGCAGTGAAGGAGGACTCATGTGTGCTCGGAAAGATGTAATGGGACACGATCTGTGCCCATACGCGAGCCTCCAAGGTAAGTGCGGAAGCCAAGATTCCCTTAGGGCGGGTACGATGGTATCCGTAGATCCAACGGCTGCCAGGTAATGCAATGACTCTGAGGACGGAGTCCCAGTCAAGTTGGTATCTCTGGCGCTGAAGGGTGGCTTCTTGAAAAGCGTCCATTCCTGCTGGAAAAGGGGGAAGACTTAGAGCTTACTGGATGGCCTCTTCTATAATGGGCACTTGCTTCTGCCGGACATAAACAGACTGCATGGTCGGTATGTAGAAGTTGGAGTAGAACTCAACTACCCAAGAGAGATTGACCTGCCTCGGCTGTCTCCGTAAGAAACCCCATTGTCTTTGTTCAATTTGTGGCTCAACAAAGGTGGCAATATTGGACGGGAGGATTAGAAGGTATTCATTGTTATAGTTCCTTTCTGCTAGGATAGGGAACATCTGCTCACAGTAGCGATTGGGAAATCGCGCAGCGTCCTTTGCTGGAAAAGCTTTCTCCTTTTCGTCAACCTTTATTATCCTCTTAACTCTTTTTGTTGAGGGCTTGACTGTGGTAGAAGAAGGCTCTGCCACTAATGCTCTTTTAGTTCCTCTTCTTGCTAGTGGTTTGGAAGTAGCTTTCTCCTTTCCTTTCTTGGTGGCCATCCTGAAAGAAGGGAAGAGAAAGGAAATTAAATGCAAAGAGATAGAGCAAAGAAGAGGGTAGTGTAAGTGATAATCAATGCACAATAAGGATAAATGGCAGTAACACATGGTCCGGATTACATGTGAAACGCTCATCAATGGAAATATAGCAAGTGCATGTAGGACAATGGAATGCAAGAGGTTTATTGGCATGCAGGCAAAGGCATGAGTAGCATATATCAAACATTCAATGTCCAAATTAGATTACCATTTGTAACAAACTCGCCATCATGTTTGTATTGACAATTAAATTTAATTAATAAAATATGAAAGGGAATTTGTGAAAAGCAAGCTTTGCATATTAGAGTAGAATAATGTGAATAAGTGCATAATGCCATATGGGCTTTTTCGCAAACACATAGCATGCATGTAGAATAAGCTCTTGAAAGTATGAATTTGAACATGCAAGCATTCCCTTAAAAAGTAATATATATGATTGTCAAACAAATTTACAACAAACCATAAGCATATAATGATAAATAATGACTCACATAAATAGATAACACCAAGTAAAAAGGAAAAGAAAAGAAAAGAAAATAAGAACAATGAAGAAAAGAAAAGAAGATAGCATATGAAAATAAGAAGAATAGTAGAAAAGTGGGAAAGAAGAAAAGAAAAACCTTGTTAATGGGGGTGAGAGAGATAGAGAATGAAAGGTGAGATAGAAAGGGGAAGGGAGAAAGAAGAAAAAAGGAGGGAAAAGAAAAATTTGGATTTGGGAGAGAGAAAGATAAGATAATTTGGCAACTTAGGTTGAGCTGTGCGGCGCATGCGACGCGGCCGCGGAGGGCACGCGCTCGCATGAGTGTGCTCCAGGTAGGGCGACGCGATCGCGTCGGTCACGCGGTCGCGTGACCTATGTTGCGCTGCTGGCGCGAGTGCAGCCTCGCTCCAGCACAACTCTCTGTTCAATTTATGTTAATTGCCAAAATCGGGTGACGTGATCGCGTGGGTCACGCGATCGCATGAGTGTGTATTATAAAATGAACGATGCAGCCGCATCAGCGACGCAATCGCGTGACTAGGATTGTGCTTCCAGCACAAATCTAGCATCACTCTCACACAGAATGTGACTGTGCACCCTTTTACGTCGAAAACTCAGGGCACGCGGCCGCATGGGGCACGCGGCCGCGTGAGAGGCCATGATTTCCATGCGACGCGGTCGCGTGAGGTAATTTGTGCCATTGGCACGCCTCCAGCGCGGCTCCTGCATAACTTTCTGTTCATTTTTATTTTTCTTTACTCTCCCTGCCACGCGGACGCGTCACTGATGCGACCGCGTCGCGCGGCGAATATATATATAAGGACATGTAAGTGTAAAAACATGAAAGTATTAATAAAGAGAAGAGTCATTGAAAAGAAAAAAACTAAAAGTGAAGAAAAGAACGATCATACCGCGGTGGGTTGTCTCCCACCAAGCACTTTGCTTTAACGTCCGTAAGTTGGACGCTTTATTAGCTCAATCTGCTGCTATGTGGGGATCTTCCAAGTGGAAGATCTCGAGCTCCTTGTTTTTCTGCACCTTCTCACCATGGTACAGCTTCAGGCGGTGTCCATTGACCTTAATAAGTTCAGAGCTTGAAGGATGGCTTAGGTGATAAACTCCGTACGGTTCAGCCTTCTCTACTCTGTATGGACCTTCCCATTTTGATCTTAACTTACCGGGCATTAGCCTTAGTCTAGATTTGTAAAGGAGAACAAAATCTTCAGGTTGAAACTCTTTCTTCTTGATGTTTTGATCATGCATAGCTTTCATTCTTTCCTTGCAAATTCTGGAATTCTCATAAGCTTCTAGGCGAAGGTTCTCCAATTCCTGCAGTTGTAACTTCCTTTCAGCTCCAGCATTCTCAATTCTCATGTTGCACTCTTTAACTGCCCAGAAGGCTCTGTGTTCGATTTCAATTGGGAGATGGCAAGCTTTTCCATAAACCAAGCGAAAGGGACTCATCCCAATGGGTGTCTTGTATGCGGTTCTATACGCCCACAGTGCATCTTGTAGCCTGGTGCTCCAGTCTTTCCTGCGAGGCTTTACTATCTTTTGCAAGATACACTTAATTTCTCTGTTCGACACCTCGGCTTGCCCATTAGTTTGAGGATGGTAAGCTGTTGCAACTTTATGGATTATCCCATGCTTCTTCATCAATCCTGTTAGTCTCCTGTTACAAAAATGGGTGCCTTGATCGCTCACGATCGCTCGTGGTGATCCAAAACAGCATATAATATGGTTTCTCACAAAGGAAACAACAGTGTTAGCATCATCAGTGCGGGTAGGAATTGCTTCCACCTATTTGGAAACATAATCTACAGCTAACAGTATATAAAAATATCCACTAGAATTTGGAAATGGACCCATCAAGTCAATGCCCCATACATCAAAAATTTCACAGAAAAGCATATATTGTTGAGGCATCTCATCCCTTCTGGATATATTACCAAATTTCTGGCATCGGGGACAAGATTTACAAAACTCAGCAGCATCTCTAAAAAGAGTAGGCCACCAGAATCCACAGTCTAAGATCTTTCTAGCTGTTCTTTGAGGGCCAAAATGTCCTCCACTCTCAGATGAGTGACAAGCCTCTAAAATTGACTGGAATTCTGATTGAGGCACACAACGTCTAATTATCTGATCAGCGCCACATCTCCATAAATATGGGTCATCCCATATATAATATTTAGACTCGCTTTTCAGCTTGTCTCTTTGATGTTTAGAGAAATGTGGAGGGAATGTGCGGCTAACTAAATAATTAGCAACAGGTGCATACCAAGGGACTACCTCAGATACTGCTTGCAGGTTATCAAAAGGAAAATTATCATCTATAGGAGTAGAATCATCCTTTATATGTTCAAGGCGACTCAAGTGGTCTGCTACTAAATTCTGATTACCACTCCTATCCTTTATTTCTAAATTAAATTCTTGTAACAGCAGTATCCAACGGATAAGTCTTGGTTTGGACTCCTTTTTAGCTAATAGATACTTTAGAGCTGCATGGTCCGAATACACTACTACTTTGGTACCAAGTAAATAGGCCCGGAATTTATCCAGAGCAAAAACAATAGCAAGAAGTTCTTTTTCAGTAGTAGTATAATTGGACTGGGCAGTGTCTAAAGTCTTAGACGCATAGGCAATAACAAAAGGATTCTTACCTTCACACTGAGCCAGCGCTGCTCCTACTGCATGGTTGAAAGCATCGCACATGATTTCAAATGAGTGGCTCCAGTCGGGTCCTCTCACGATTGGGGCTTGAGTTAGAGCAGTCTTCAGCGTATCAAATGCTTGTTTGCAATCCTCACTGAACTCAAACTCAATGTCCCTCTGCAGTAATCTGGATAAGGGAAGTGCCACCTTACTAAAGTCTTTAATAAATCTCCGGTAGAAACCTGCATGGCCAAGGAACAAACGGACTTCCCTCACAGAAGAGGGGTAAGGTAGACTAGAAATAACATTCACCTTTGCTGGGTCTACAGAAATGCCAGTGTTAGATACCACATGTCCTAATACAATCCCTTGTTTTACCATAAAGTGGCATTTTTCGAAATTCAATACAAGGTTCGTATTAATACATCTATCTAATACTCTCGATAATCCATCTAAGCAAAGGGTAAAAGAATCACCATAAACGCTAAAATCGTCCATAAAAATTTCCATACAGTCCTCAGTAAGATCAGAGAAAAGACTCATCATGCACCTTTGAAAAGTAGCTGGTGCATTGCACAAGCCAAAGGGCATTCTCTTATAAGCATAAGTCCCAAAAGACATGTAAAAGTAGTCTTTTCCTGATCCTCAGGAGTTATATGAATCTGGAAATAACCTGTGTAACCATCTAGAAAGCAATAATGTGATTTACCTGACAGGCGATCCAGCATTTGATCAATGAATGGAAGTGGGTAGTGATCCTTACGGGTAGCTAGGATGAGACACCTGTAATCAATGCAGACTCTCCAAGCATTCTGAACTCTAGTTGCTATGAGCTCTCCATGCTCATTCTTTACTGTATTGACTCCAGACTTCTTGGGTACCACTTGTACTGGGCTTACCCATTCACTGTCTGAAATGGGATATATGATACCAGCCTCCAATAGTCTGGTCACTTCCTTTTTGACAACTTCCAAGATGCTGGGATTCAATCTTCTTTGGGGTTGACGGACAGGTCTTGCTCCCTCTTCTAAAAATATTCTGTGCTCGCATACTTGAGGATTGATTCCCACTATGTCTGCCAAGCTCCACCCGATTGCCTTCTTATGCTTCCTCAGTACATCAAGTAGCTGCTCTTCTTGTTGAGAAGTTAGTTCTCTTGCAATAATAACCGGAAGCTTCTGCTCATCCTCAAGATAGGCATATTTGAGGTGTGGAGGGAGAGGTTTCAATTCTAACTTTTGATCATGGGCAGGCTCTGGATTATCTGGAGCTTGTGAAAATGGTGAAGTGTCCTCACTGTCAGTTAAGAGGGTCCCTACACTTGGACCTTGTCCAGTGCGCCTCTCTTCAAACTCTTCTTTTTGAACTTCAGCCACACTTTCGTCTATGACATCACACTGGAAGATAGAACGATCTTCTGGGGGATTGTCAATGACTCCATTCAGATTGAAGATCACTATGCGGCCATCTATTTCAAAGGAGTATGTTCCTGAAAAAGCATCCAACTTGAATTTTGATGTCTTCAGGAATGGTCTTCCAAGTAAGATCGATGATGGCTTATCTAAATCATTATGGGGCATCTCCAAGATATAAAAATCAGTGGGAAATGTAATCCCTTTAATGTTCACTAAAACATCTTCAGTAACTCCAGCCACTGTAATAATGCTTTTATCTGCTAACACAAAACGAGCTGCCGACCTTTTTTAAGGGAGGGAGCCTCAAAACATCGTATATGGACAAAGGCATTATACTGACACATGCTCCTAAATCACACATGCAATCATAAATTACTATACCACCAATAGTACAACTAACTATGCAAGGACCTGGATCACTGCATTTTTCAGGTAATCCTCCCATTAAAGCAGATATAGAACTACCTAAAGGAATAGTTTCTAATTCATTAATTTTGTCTTTATGGATACATAAGTCTTTTAGAAGCTTTGCATATTTAGGTACTTGCTGAATAACATCAAAAAGGGGAACAGTTACCTCGACCTTTTTGAAGGTCTCTACCATTTTAGGATTAGGTTCCAGCTGCTTCCTGGGCTTCCTTACAAGCTGTGGAAATGGAATGGGAATAGTGGTTTCTGTGGTGCCTGTGCTTTTTGGTTCTTCCTCTTGTGGTTGAGCTATCTCTTCTTCAGCTATGTCCTGAATATCCTCTTCCTCTTCAACATCTTCAATTTCCACCACCTCTTCAGCTGAGGCGTATTCTGGTGAGCTTGGTTCCTCCTGATTTCTCTCCTGCAGTGTGGTTCCAGACCTCAGGATGATGGCATTAATGCCTCCCTTTGGATTGGGTAATGGTTGAGAGGGAATTCCAGTGGTGCTTGAAGGTTGGTTACTGGAATTTTGTGCTGAGCCAAGCTGTGTCATAAAAGCTTGCAGAGTAGAGGTGAGACCATTCAGACTGGCGTTAATACTGTTCACGATGGTACTTTCCATGGCCAGTTGTCTCTTCTCAAAAGCTTGTACTTCATTAGAAGATACAGAAGAATGAATAAATTGAGAGGTCTGCTGCTGATTGTTTGGTGGTCCTTGGTTTTGCTTCAGGTGAGGTGCTCTGTAAGGTTGATTTTGCTGCCTATTATTATTATTATTCCACCTCTGATTTCCCTGATTATCTCTGCCTCCTCTGTTATTGTTGTCCCTCCAATTCTGGTTTGAATTGTCCTGCCATCCATGGTTATTATTTCCACTTTGATTGTACCCTTGGTTGGGGCGGTCATAGAAGTTGTGAGTGGATGCCACCATGTTGTCTTCTTGTTGGAGCTGCGGGCATTCATCAGTGTAATGGATGTAATTAGCACAGATTCCGCAAATTCTTTGTGGGACTAGCTGTTGGTTTTGCTGCGGTTGAGGAAGTTGAGCTTGCTGAGCTTGTTGATTCAACTGCATTTGCTTTAGCAAGTTGGTCATTTCACAGATGCTTTGAGTTAGAGCAACAGTCTCTCTGCTAGAGGATACTTCTGCAACGACTTTTGAATGGCCTTGCTTCTGTCTGTGGTTCCTAGTAGATTCAGCTAAATCACTGATCAATTGCCAAGCTTCATCAGTGGTCTTGTACTTCTTCATAGACCCATTGCTGGCACTTTTCAATGTGGTCTTATCTTGGGGCCTCATACCCTGTGTGATATAGCTGAGTAGCACGATCTTGTCAATCATGTGGTGGGGGCATGCTTCCAGAAGGTTATTGAAGCGCTCCCAGTATTCAAAAAGAGTCTCATTGTCATCCTGAACAATGGTAGAGATATACTTCCTCAGTTTATCAGTAACTTCAGATGGAAAGAATTTCTCTAGAAACTCCTTTCTGAGTATATCCCAGTTGGATACATTTGCTAGAGGTTGACTGTAGTACCATTCTCTTGCTTTTCCTTCAAGAGAAAACGGAAAAGCTTTCAGCAGAATTGCAGTTTCATCAGTGCCATCACGCCTGACAGTAGAACAGGCTGCCTGGAAATCTCTCAAGTGCTTGATAGGCTCTTGAGCAGGTAGGCCATGAAACTTGGGCATCAAATTTAGCAGTGCGGTCTTTATTTCAAAATCTGTAGCTACCGCTGGATGATGCGCCTGAAACGGTTGCATTGTAAAATCAGGGGCTCCTTCCTCCTGGATGGTAACTCTCCTAGCTGCCATGTTTTCTGCACGCAAAACAACCGAATCAGTAGAACGGGGGCTGGTTTCTTCCTCAGACTCACTTTCAAATCCGCCCTCAGAGCGGACTAACCTGCGCTGTTCTCGCCTTATTCGTGAAATTGTTCTTTCAATTTCAGGATCGAATATTAGCAAGCGCGGATCAGGAAGTGAACGTGTCATTTAACGGAAGAAACATGCAGCTCATACTAGCAAAATTAAATAAAAATGCAAATAAATAAATTCTAATTAATAAAATTAGCACTCTATTGCAACTCCCCAGCAACGGCGCCAAAAATTGACGGGAAGCAGAAGCTGGTGAATTAAAAATTATTAAAATGATTACGTTGCAAGTATAGTTCTTAATTCACCAAAAATCTGCCTATCAATTTAGAAATATGTCACAGAGAGTTTAAATTAAAATTACTGGGAGTTTTAAGTCCCAGGTCGTCTCCCAACGAGTTGCGGAGAAGTGTGCTATCTTATTAATCAGATGTTCAAGAAATTGAGTTGAGTAAATTGGGATTTAAATTGAGGGAAATTAAATAATATGAATAAAAGCCTTGACTGGGAATTGATTGGTTGGGATCTCTATCATTGATGGAGTGATTTTTAAGATTAATTTATAATTAATGGTTGCTCTGTTTGGTTATCCTTTACTAGGTAAGGGAAAGTCAAACAAGTTGAATTACTGGATCTGTTCACAAGTTACAACCCACTTAGTTCAAAGGGATTGGCGTCGGTGACAGGATGGTAATTCAACAGTTAACCCAATTACAAATTTTCTTTCAATCCTTCCAACTCAAGAGTTCCTTTTTAATCAATTCCCCATCAAGTAATGAAACTACTCACGCATTGTAAATAATAAATCCATAAAACATGAAAGGGAATAAAAAAAAGACATAGTTATTGAAATTGAAATTGAATGAAAAAGAAATAATCCTTGCATTAAATAATCATAAAAGTATCTGAATGACAAAATTGAACAAAAACAAGGAACATGGAAGAATAGAACCAAGTTAAGAAGACAAACTAGAGTGATGAAGTCTTGATGAGGAAATAACTCTTCTCAATGTTCCAATGCTAAGATCAATTAAAGATTAAAATTAAAAACTAGAGAGAAAAAAACCTAAGAGAGAAAAAACCTAAGAGAGAAAACTAGATCTCTCAACTACTGAATGAATGTCTGTTGTTTCTGCATATTCCCTGACTCTAGTCTGCTGTTCCGGGCCAAAAACTGGGCCCAAATAAGGTCCAAAATTGCCCCCAGCGAATTCTGCAGATTATGCAGATCGCACATGTCACACGATCGCGTCATCTATGCGGACGCGTCGCTTGCGCTTTTTCCTCGCCATGCGTTCGCGTCGTCCACACTACCGCGTCGTTTGCGCTTTCCAATCCGCGCGGCCGCGTAAGCCATGCGGCCGTGTCATTGCGATTTGTGCTCCTTCGCGGGGTCGCGTGAGCCATGCGACCGCGTCACTTCTCGCTGGTTATCTCCTCAAACTCTTGTGTTCCTTCTATTTTTGCTAGCTTCCTTTCCAATCTCCAACTTATTCATGCCTTATAAAGCCTGAAACACTTGACACACAGATCACGGCATCGAATGGAATAATGGAGAATTAAAATTAAATAATTAAGGTCTCTAGGGAGCAATTTTCAAACATGTACTAAATTTAGGAAGGAAATCTAAATGCATGCTAAATTAATGACTAAATGGGTAAGGATCGTGACAAAACCACACAATTAAACACAATATAAACCATAAAATAGTGGTTTATCAGGCTTCTATTGTTGCCTCCTGGTTTGGTACTGGCTAGTTTTGAGAGTGCATCGGCCTGGGCATTCTGTTCTCGGTGTATGTGTCGAATCTCATATTCTCTGAGTTGTCCGAGCTGTTTCCTGGTTTTGTCCAGGTACTTTTTCATAGTGGCATCTTTGGCTTGGTAGCTGCCAGTTATCTGTGAAGTGACTACTTGTGAGTCGCTGAAGATGATAAGTTTGTGAGCTCCAACCTCCCCAGCCAGCTTCAAACCAACCAGTAATGCCTCATATTTCGCTTGATTGTTTGAGGCAGGGAACCCAAATTTGAGGGAGAGTTTGATCTGGGTCCCTTGGTCACTTTCAATTATTACGCCTGCGTCACTTCCCATTTTATTCGAGGAGCCGTCCACGTATAGATTCCATTTTGTGGGGACTTCCGGTGTGTCCGTAAATTTCGCAATGAAGTCGGCCAGATATTGAGATTTGATGGCCGTTCGAGCTTCGTATTGAAGGTCGAATTCGGACAACTCAACTGCCCATTGCAAGATTCTGCCTGCCAAGTTTGTTTTCTGTAAGATTCTTTTTATGGGCTGGTTGGTCCAAATTTTAATGGTGTGAGACTGGAAATATGGGCGAAGTCGTCGAGATGTTATTATGAGAGCGTAAGCAAACTTTTCTATTTTCTGGTAGTTCTGCTTGGACCCTTGTAACGCTTTGCTGATAAAGTATATTGGTTGTTGCCCACTGTTGTCTTCTCGGACCAGTGCTAAGGCTATTGCCCGATTTCCCACTGCGAGGTACAAGATGAATGGTTCCCCTTCCCGTGGCCGACTTAATATAGGTGGCTGTCCCAGAAATTTTTTGAAGTCTTGGAAGGCTTGCTCGCATTCAACTGTCCATTCAAACTCCTTTCCCTTCCTTAGAGTGGCGTAGAAGGGGAGATATCTTATTGCGGATCCCGCCAGGAATCTGGACAAGGCTGCCAACCGCCCGTTGAGTTGTTGTACCTCTTTGATACAAGTCGGGCTTTTCATGTCAAGTACGGCCCTACACTTGTCCGGGTTTGCCTCAATTCCTCTCTGTGTGATCATAAAACCCAAGAATTTACCAGCTTCTACTGCGAAGGTACATTTTGTGGGATTGAGTCGCATGCCGTGTCGTCTTATGGTGTTGAATACTTGTGTCAAGTCGGATAATAACATCTCTTCGTTTTACATCTTCACTAACATGTCGTCTACGTAGACTTCTATGATCTTTCCGATGTGATCCAAAAAAACTTTGTTCATTAATCTTTGGTAAGTGGCTCCCGTGTTTTTGAGATCGAAGGACATAACAATGTAGTAGTAATTTGCCTTTGGGGTTAAGAAAGAGGTTTTTTCTTGGTCGGGTGGGTACATTGGGATTTGGTTATATCCCGAGTATGCGTCCATGAAGGAGAATTATTTGTATCCAGAGGAGGCATCTACCAGTGCGTCGATGTTTGGGAGCGGATAAGGATCTTTCGGGCAAGCTTTGTTGAGATCGGTATAGTCGGTGCACATTCTCCACTTCCCATTTGACTTTTTTACCAAAACGACATTAGCAAGCCATAGCGGGTATTTGACTTCTCTTATGAAGTCTGCCTCCAGTAGAGCTCGTACCTGTTCTTCCCCCGCTTGAGAGCGTTCTGGTCCTAGCTTTCTGCGCCTTTGTTGTATCGGCCGAGATCCTGGGTAGACTGCTAGCTTGTGGCACATTAGTTTGGGATCTATGCCAGGCATGTCTGCGGCCTTCCACGCGAAGAGGTCGGCGTTGTCGCGTAGGAACTGTATGAATGATTCTTTTATGTCCCCTTTTAGGAGTGTGCCGATGTTGGTTGTTTGGTCTGGGGTGTTCCCGATCTGGATTTTCTCTATTTCTCCTTCGGGTTGTGGGCGGAGCTCCTCCCGCCTCCGAACTGCATCGAGCTCGATTGTGTGGAATTCTTCTCCTCTGCCTCTGAGGTTTAGACTTTCGTTGTAACAACGGCGCGCCATCTTCTGATCTGCCTTTACTATGGCTATTCCTTCTGCGGTTGGGAAATTCATGCATAAATGCGGAGTCGAGACTATTGCGCCGAGTTGATTTAACGTTGTCCGACCTATTAGGGCATTGTAGGCTGAGCTTACGTCAACGACGATGTAATCTATTTTGAGTGTTCTTGACTGACTTCCCTTTCCAAAGGTTGTGTGGAGTGGGATTGGTGCACGAAATTGCAATCACACGTTTGCAATTCCGCACAACTAACCAATAAGTGCACTGGGTCGTCCAAGTAATACCTTACGTGAGTAAGGGTCGATCCCACGGAGATTGTTGGCTTGAAGCAAGCTATGGTTGTCTTGTAACTCTTAGTCAGGATATCAATAATTCTCAGATTTAATTGTGAAAAGTAAAAGGACATGAAATAGATACTTGTTTTGCAGTAATGGAGAACAGGTTGAGGTTTTAGAGATGCTCTATCCTCTGAACCTCTGCTTTTCTTACTGTCTTCTTCTTCATGCACGCAAGGCTCCTTCCATGGCAAGGTGTATGTAGGGTTTCACCGTTATTAATGGCTACCTCCCATCCTCTCAGTGAAAATGTTCAACGCGCTCTGTCACAGCACGGCTAATCATCTGTCGGTTCTCAATCAGGTTGGAATAGAATCTAGTGATTCTTTTGCGTCTGTCACTAACGCCCAGCCTTCAGGAGTTTAAAGCTCGTCACAGTCATTCAATCCTCGAATCCTACTCAGAATACCACAGACAAGGTTTAGACCTTCCAGATTCTCTTGAATGCCGCCATCAATTCTAGCTTATACCACGAAGATTCTGATTAAGGAATCTAAGAGATATCCACTCAGTCTAAGGTAGAACGGAGGTGGTTGTCAGGCACACGTTCATAGGTGAGAATGATGATGAGTGTCACGGATCATCACATTCATCAAGTTGAGGAACAAGTGATATCTTAGAATGGAAGCAAGCATGATTGAATGAAAAACAATAGTAATTGCATTAATCCATCAAGACACAGTAGAGCTCCTCACCCCCAACCATGGGGTTTAGAGACTCATGCCGTAGAAGATACAATAAGAAACGTGTAATGTGTTATGAGGTAAAGATACAATGTCAAAATATCCTATTTATAGTGAACTAGTAACCTAGGATATACAGAAATGAGTAAATGACGTAAAAATCCACTTCCGGGGTCCACTTGGTATTTTCTTGGGCTGAGCATTGAAGCTTTCATGTGTAGAGACTTTTCCTGGAGTTAAACGCCAGCTTTTGTGCCAGTTTGGGCGTTTAACTCCAATTTTTGTGCCAGTTCCGGCGTTAAACGCCGGGAATTCTGAAGCTGATTCGCAACGCCGGTTTGGGCCATCAAATCTCAGGAAAAGTATGGACTATTATACATTGCTGGAAAGCCCATGATGTCTACTTTCTAACGCAATTGAGAGCGCGCCAATTGGGTTTCTGTAGCTCTAGAAAATCCACTTCGAGTGCAGGGAGGTCAGAATCCAACAGCATCTGCAGTCCTTTTTTAGCCTCTGAATCAGATTTTTGCTCAGATCCCTCAATTTCAGCCAGAAATTACCTGAAATCACAGAAAAACACAAAAACTCATAGTAAAGCCCAGAAAAGTGAATTTTAAATAAAAACTAATAAAAACATACTAAAAATTAACTAAAATGTACTAAAAACATACTAAAAACAGTGCCAAAAAGCGTATAAATTATCCGCTCATCACAACACCAAACGTAAATTGTTGCTTGTCCCCAAGCAACTGAAAATCAAATAGGATAAAAGAAGAGAACATACTATAGACTCCAAAATATCAATGAAACTTAGCTCCAATTAGATGAGCGGGACTAGTAGTTTTTTGCTTCTGAACAGTTTTGGCATCTCACTTTATCCTTTGAAGTTTAGAATGATTGGCATCTATAGGAACTCAGAATTCAGATAGTGTTATTGATTCTCCTAGTTAAGTATGATGATTCTTGAACATAGCTACTTTATGAGTCTTGGCTGTGGCCCAAAGCACTCTGTCTTCCAGTATTATCACTGGATACATACATGCCACAGACACATAACTGGGTGAACCTTTTTAGATTGTGACTCAGCTTTGCTAGAGTCCCTAATTAGAGGTATCCAGGGTTCTTAAGCACACTCTTGGATCATTTTATATATATATATATATATATATATATATATATATATATATATATATATATTGAATTCACTGCTTTTTCTTGCTTCAAGAATCAATTTGATAATTTTTCAGATCCTCAATAACACTTCTCCTTTTTCATCATTCTTTCAAGAGCCAACAAGTTTAATATTCTTTAATCAACAAATTCAAAAGACATATGCACTGTTCAAGCATTCATTCAGAAAACAAAAAGTATTGTCACCACATCAAACTAATTCAACTAGTTCCAGAGATAAATTCGAAATCCTGTACTTCTTGTTCTTTTGTGATTAAAGCATTTTTCATTTAAGAGAGGTGATGGATTCATAGGAAATTCATAGCTTTTAAGACATGAACCTTAAATTTTATTAATCATGAATTAAGAACAAGACTCAAAAATAAATATAAGACAAGACTAATAGTAATAGAAAACACAAAAAAAATTAAATGACTCTAAAATAGACTCCTAATGATAGAGGTTATCACAGAGTTAGGACTCAACAACCTTGATTTTGAGAAGTGGATGCTCCCTCAACTTGTGGGGTATTTGACCCTCCAAGGGAGAGCTTCTGGCGCTTCAGCTCCTGTAACTCACGCCCCTACTTCTCTTGTTCCTTCAGCAATTTGCAGAGCATGCAGTTTTGATTCTACTGTTCTTCCTTAATTTGTTCCATAGTTTCTTGCAGCTTGGCAACAGATGCTTCTAGGCTAGCCCAGTAGTCAATTTCAGGAAGTTCAGGGAGGAACTCCTGCGCGCTCCTTTTGATAGAGTTATCTTGCATTTGTCCTTCCATTGACTTCTTCGTGATTGGATGTTCAATTGGGATGAATTCATCTACTCCCATCCTCACCCCAGCATCTTTACATAACAAAGAGATTAAGCTTGGGTAAGCCAGTTTGGCTTCAGTGGAATTCTTGTTGTAATTGTGTAAATCTCACAAGCAATCAGATGATGAACCTCCACTTCTTTTCCCAGCATAATGCAATGAATCATCATTGCTCTCTTGATAGTGACCTCAGAATGGTTGCTAGTGGGCAATATAGAACGCCCAATGAAGTCTAGCCAACCTCTTGCAATTTTTTTGAGATCTCCTCTCTTGAGTTGGTTTGGGACACCTTTTGAATTGGTTGTCCACTTAGTTCCAGGGAGGCATATGTCCTCTAGAACTTGATCCAACCCCTTATCTGCTCTCACCATTCTCCTATTAAAGGATTCAGGATCATCTTGCAGTTGAGGCAATTTGAAGACTTCTCTTATTTTGTCCAGATGGAAGTAAATAATTCTTCCTCTGACCATGGTTCTGTAGGTATGAAAATCAGTTCCAGTCATTCTCTACTTATCTGTCAGCCACAAATTTGAGTAGAATTCCTGAACCATGTTTCTTCCAACCTTTGTCTCAGGGTTGGTTAGAACTTCCCATCCTCTGTTTCGAATTTGCTCTTGGATCTCCAGATATTCATCTTCTTTCAAATTGAATCTGACTTCCGGGATCATTGACCTCAGACCCATTATTTTATGGTAATGGTCTGCATATTCTTTGGTTAAGAACTTCTCTTGATTCCAAAGATTCTTTGGAGTATTCTCTTTCTTGCCTCTTGAATTGGTTTGTTTTTCCTTAGGAGCCATGATCTTGATAAATCTTGGCTTAGTGATCACGGAAAAGCACACCAAACTTAGAGGTTTGCTTGCCCTCAAGCAAAAGAAACGAAAGAGGAGAGAGAGGAGGAGAGCAAATTCGAATGGTGGGGAAAGGGGGATGGCCGAACGTGTATTTATAAGGGAGGGGGAAGAGATTTCGAAAATTTTGAAAGAGATTTGAGAAGATATTTGAGTTTTTGAAAAAGATTTGGAAGGGACTTGAAAGAGATTTTGAGGAATGATTTAGAAAGTTGTTTAATTTTTGAAATTTGAAGGTGAATGATGAAAGTTTGTAATGTGTTTATGCAAAAAATTATGGATCAAAATAAGAAAGTTTGAAAAAATTTGAAGTGGAAAACAAAATCTCTGTCCCCTACCTTTCTGGCGTTAAACGCCCAGAATGGTATCCATTCTGGCGTTTAACGCCCACTTGGTGGCCATTATGGGCGTTTAACGCCCAGCCAGGTGCCCTGGCTGGCGTTAAACGCCAGAAACCCCTTTATCACTGTGCATTTTGCTGAACTCCCAGATGCTGCAATTCTGGCGTTTAACGCCCAAAATGGTACCTTTACTGGCGTTAAACGCCCAGAATAGTATCCATTCTGGCGTTTAACGCCCAGAGTACCCTTTATTGGCGTTTTCTTGCCAGCAAACTCCTTTTCTCTGCTTTTTGCACTGAATCCTTCTGTAACTCTGTGAATTCCTTCAATTTCAATGATCAACCTTTGAAGAATGTATATCAAACTTTTATAAAATAATTAACCTGCTAATGACTGGGTTGCCTCCCAGCAAGCGCTTCTTTATTGTCTTTAGCTAGACCTTTACTGAGACTCATTCAAGCCTCAGTTTTGAGCATTCCTGCTCAAAATTACTTTCAAGGTAATGTTTGATCCTCTGTCCATTAACAATGAACTTTTTGTCAAAATCAATATATCCTGAAGCTCAACATAGCCATATGGTGAGACTCCTGTAATCACATATGGACCCCTCCATCGGGATTTAAGTTTTTCTGGGAATAGTCTAAGCCTAGAGTTGAAGAGCATAACTTTTTGTCCTGGCTCAAAAACTCTGGATGACAACGTTTTGTCATGCCACTTCTTTGCCTTTTCCTTATAGATTTTTGAATTTTCAAAGGCACTGAGTCTGAACTCCTCCAGCTCATTTAGCTGGAGCAATCTTTTTTCACCAGCTAACTTAGCATCCATGTTTAGGAATCTGGTTGCCCAGTAGGCTTTATGTTCCAGTTCCACGGGCAGATGACAGGCCTTCCCATACACAAGTTGGTATGGAGAGGTTCCTATAGGAGTCTTGAATGCTGTTCTATATGCCCACAGAGCATCATCCAAGCTCTTTGCCCAATCCTTTCTACGGGCAATAACAGTCCATTCCAGGATTCTTTTTAACTCTCTATTAGAGACTTCAGCTTGCCCATTTGTCTGTGGATGATACGGGGTTGCTACTTTGTGGCTAATTCCATATCGGACCATAGCAGAGTATAGCTGTTTATTGCAGAAATGAGTGCCCCCATCACTGATTAGTACTCTGGGAACACCAAACCTGCTGAAGATGTGTTTCTGGAGGAATTTCAACACGGTCTTGGTATCATTATTGGGTGTGGCAATTGCTTCTACCCATTTAGATACATAGTCTACTGCCACCAGAATATAAGTGTTTGAGTATGATGGTGGGAAGGGACCCATGAAGTCAATACCCCATACATCAAACAATGCAATCTCTAAGATCTCTTGTTGAGGCATGGCGTAACCATGAGGCAAGTTACCAGCTCTTTGACAACTGTCACAGTTACGCACAAACTCCCGGATATCCCTATAGAGAGTGGGCCAGTAGAATCCACATTGGAGGACCTTAGTGGCTGTTCGCTCACCTCCGAAATGTCCCTCATACTGTGATCCATGGCAATGCCACAGGATCCTTTGTGCTTCCTCTCTAGGTATACGTCCGCGGATTTTTCCGTCTGCACATCTCTTAAAGAGATATGGCTCATCCCATAGGTAGTACTTGGCATCTGAAATTAATTTTTTTCTTTGCACCCTGCTGTACTCCTGTGGTATAAACCTCACAGCTTTATAATTTGCAATATCTGCAAACCATGGAGCTTCCAGAATGGCAAAAAGTTGCTTATCTGGAAAGGTCTCAGAGATCTCAGTAGAAGGGAGGGACACCCCTGCTACTGGTTCTATTCGGGACAGATGATCAGCTACCTGGTTCTCTGTCCCCTTCCTGTCTCTTATTTCTATATCAAACTCTTGCAGAAGCAACACCCACCTTATGAGCCTGGGTTTTGAATCCTGCTTTGTGAGTAAGTATTTAAGAGCAGTATGGTCAGTGTACACAATCACTTTTGACCCTACTAAGTAGGATCTAAACTTGTCAATGGCATAAACCACTGCAAGTAACTCTTTTTTCTGTGGTTGTGTAATTTTTCTGTGCGTCATTCAGAACACGGCTAGCATAATAAATGACGTGAAGAAGTTTGTTGTGCCTCTGTCCCAACACTGTACCAATGGCATGGTCACTGGCATCACACATTAGTTCGAATGGTAATATCCAGTCTAGTGCAGAGATGACTGGTGCTGTGACCAGCTTGGCTTTCAGGGTCTCAAATGCCTGCAGACACTGTGTGTCAAACACAAATGGTGTGTCAGCAGCTATCAGGTTGCTTAGAGGTTTTGCAATTTTTGAAAAATTCTTTATAAATCTTCTGTAGAATCCTGCATGCCCTAGAAAGCTTCTGATTGCCTTGATATTAGCAGGTGGTGGTAATTTTTCAATTATCTCTACCTTTGCTTGATCCACCTCTATTCCCTTGCTTGAAATTTTGTGCCCAAGGACAATTCTTTCAGTCACCATAAAATGACATTTCTCCCAGTTTAAGACCAGGTTAGTCTCTTGGCACCTTTTCAGGACAAGTGCTAGATGATCAAGACATGAGCTGAATGAGTCTTCAAATACTGAGAAGTCATCCATGAAGACTTCTAGGAGCTTCTCTACCATATCAGAGAAGATGGAGAGCATGCACCTCTGAAAGGTTGCAGGTGCATTGCATTGACCAAAAGGCATTCTTCTATAAGCAAACACGCCAGAAGGACAGGTGAATGTTGTTTTCTCTTGATCTTGAGGGTCCACTACAATTTGATTATAGTCTGAATAGCCATCCAAAAAGCAGTAATAATCATGACCCACTAGTCTTTCTAGCATTTGGTATATGAATGGTAAAGGAAAATGATCATTTCTGGTGGGTGTATTGAGCCTTCTGTAGTCAATACACATACGCCACCCTGTAACTATTCTTGTAGGAACTAATTCATTCTTTTCATTATGAATAATTGTCATGCCTCCCTTCTTGGGGACAACTTGGACAGGGCTCACCCAGGGACTATCAGAAATAGGATAAATAATCCCAGCCTCTAGTAACTTAGTGACCTCTTTCTGCACCACCTCCTTCATGGCTGGATTTAGCCGCCTCTGTGGTTGAACCACTGGCTTGGCATTATCTTCCAATAGGATCTTGTGCATGCATCTTGCTGGGCTAATGCCCTTAAGATCACTTATGGA
Organism: Arachis hypogaea; assembly: GCF_003086295.3. Classification (NCBI taxonomy): domain Eukaryota; kingdom Viridiplantae; phylum Streptophyta; class Magnoliopsida; order Fabales; family Fabaceae; genus Arachis; species Arachis hypogaea. The sequence goes on from NC_092040.1 coordinate 13,547,065, forward strand.
CCACCCAAGAGCTGTCTTGTGTGTCCTTAGCACTTGAATTAGTGCTTCCTCTTCCTGTGAGTTTAAAGCAGAGCTTATGATCACTGGAAAAGTGTCACCTTCTCCCAGAAATGCATACTTCAGGGATGGTGGTAGTGGCTTGAGCTCGGGTTTAGGAGGCTTATCCTCTTCCTGAGGAATTTTCAGAGGTTCTTTTATTTCCTCTGATTCCTTCAGGTCAGGCTGAACATCTTTAAAGATATCCTCTAGCTCTGATTTGAGACTCTCAGTCATATTGATCTCTTCCACCAAAGAGTCAATAATATCAGCGCTCATGCAGTCATTTGATGTGTCTGGATGCTGCATAGCCTTGACAGCATTTAACTTGAACTCATCCTCATTGACTCTCAGGGTCACTTCCCCTTTTTGTACATCAATGAGAGTTCGTCCAGTTGCTAGAAAGGGTCTTCCTAGGATGAGAGTTGCACTCTTATGCTCCTCCATTTCCAGCACTACAAAGTCAGTTGGAAAGGCAAATGGCCCAACCTTGACAATCATGTCCTCAATTATGCCTGATGGATATTTAATGGAGCCATCAGCAAGTTGGAGACATATCTGGGTTGGTTTGACTTCTTCAGTCAACCCAAGCTTTCTGATAGTGGATGCAGGTATTAGGTTGATACTTGCTCCAAGGTCACATAGGGCTGTCTTGGTACAAGCACCTTCTAATGTGTATGGTATCATAAAGCTTCCTGGATCTTAGAGCTTCTCTGGTAAGCTTTTCAGAATGACTGCACTGCATTCTTCAGTGAGAAACACCTTTTCAGTTTCTCTCCAATCCTTATTATGACTTAAGATCTCTTTCATGAACTTAGCATAAGAAGGTATTTGCTCAAGTGCCTCTGCAAACGGAATCTTTATTTCAAGAGTCCTGAGATAATCTGCAAAGCGAGCAAATTGTTTATCCTGTTCCGCTTGGCGGAGTTTCTGAGGATAAGGCATCTTGGCTTTATACTCTTCAACCTTAGTTGTTGCAGGTTTATTTCCTACAGAAGTGGTTGGAGAAGCCTGCTTAAAGGGGTTGTTATCAGCACTTGCAAGTGTCTGACCCCTTTGTGGCGTTTGAACGCCAGGATTGGATGCTTTTTGGGTGTTTAACGCCAGATTGCAACCCTTTTCTGGCGTTTGAACGCCAGAATTGGCTACCCATTGGGCGTTTAACGCCACTTTCTTATCCTTTTCTGGCGTTTGAACGCCAGAATCATTCTTCTCTAGGCTCTTACTGTCCTCAGAGGGATTTTGGGCAGTGGTTTGGTTATCCTCTGTCAGTTGTTCTTTTCTTGGCTTTTTGCCACTTTGAGCAGTGTTATTCAATGTCTTCCCACTCCTTAGTTGAACTGCTTGGCATTCTTCTGTTATCTGTTTAGATAACTGCTGTTTTGTCTTATTCAACTGTGATTCTATATTCTTGTTAGCAATTTTGGTTTCTTGGAGCATCTCTTTAAATTCTGCTAACTGTTTTGTCATCAGGAGTAATTACTGATTAAGCTCAACAATCTGTTCTTGAGGATTGGGATCAGTAGTTACTGCCATAGATTCTTCTTTTGTAGAGGACTCACTGCTTGAGTATAGATGTTGATTTCTAGCAACAGTATCTATGAGCTCTTGAGCTTCTTCAATCGTCTTCCTCATATGTATAGATCCACCAGCTGAGTGGTCTAGAGACATCTGAGCTTTTTCTGTAAGCCCATAGTAGAAGATGTCTAACTGTACCCACTCTGAAAATATTTCAGAGGGGCATTTTCTTAGCATACCTCTGTACCTCTCCCATGCATTATAAAGAGATTCATTATCCTCTTGTTTAAAGCCTTGGATGTCCAGCCTTAGCTGTGTCATCCTTTTTGGAGGGTAAAATTGATTCAGAAATTTGTCTGATAATTGTCTCCATGTTTTTATGCTTGCTGTGGGTTGGTTATTCAACCACCTCTTAGCTTGATCTTTTACAGCAAATGGAAACAGTAATAATCTGTAGACATCCTGATCCACCTCTTTATCACGTACTGTGTCAGCAATTTGTAAGAACTGTGCCAGAAACTCAGTAGGTTCTTCCTGTAGAAGACCAGAATACTGGTAATTTTACTGCACCATGATAATGAGTTGAGGATTTAGCTCAAAGCTGCTTGCTTTAATGGGAGGTATACAGATGCTACTCCCATATGCAGCTGTAATGGGGTTAGCATATGACCCCAGAGTCCTTCTGGACTGCTCAATTCCACTTAGATCCATGATGGAGAAAGGAAAATGATATGGATTCACAAGTAAAATAAATATTTTTTTTCGTTTTTAATTAACAATGACCGAAAATAATAAAATAAATGGAAAAGAAAATAAAATAAAATTTTGAAAACTAAAAGAAAATAAAATCAAAGCAAATTGAAAACTAAATCAATTAATTAATTAAAAATATTTTGGAATTAGCAATTAAAAAGATATGATTGAAAAGATATGATTTTAAAAACTAATGCAAAAATTTCAAAGATTTAAAGGAAATCACAAAGAAGACACCAAACTTAGAAATTTTTAGAAAATCACACTCAAATTTTCGAAAACCTAGAGGAAAACACAAAGAAGACACCAAACTTAGAATTTTTAAAGATCAAGAAAGGACTAAGAACATGCAAATTCGAAAAATAAAAAGAAAACAAAAGCATGCAATTGACACCAAACTTAAAATATGAAACTAAACTCAAATAAAAGACTCTAAACCAACAAAAATAGAACAGTCCTAATCTAAGCAACAAGATAAACCATCAGTTGTCCAAACTCAAACAATCCCCAGCAACGGCGCCAAAAACTTGGTGCACGAAATTGCAATCACACTTTTGTAATTCCGCACAACTAACCAGCAAGTGCACTGGGTCGTCCAAGTAATACCTTACGTGAGTAAGGGTCGATCCCATGGAGATTGTCGGCTTGAAGCAAGCTATGGTTATCTTGTAACTCTTAGTCAGGATATCAATAATTCTCAGATTTAATTGTGAAAAGTAAAAAGACATGAAATAGATACTTGTTTTGCAGTAATGGAGAACAGGTTGAGGTTTTGGAGATGCTCTATCCTCTGAACCTCTGCTTTTCCTACTGTCTTCTTCTTCATGCACACAAGGCTCCTTCCATGGCAAGCTGTATGTAGGGTTTCACCGTTGTCAATGGCTACCTGCCATCCTCTCAGTGAAAATGTTCAACGCGCTCTGTCACAGCACGGCTAATCATCTGTCGGTTCTCAATCAGGTTGGAATAGAATCCAGTGATTCTTTTGCGTCTGTCACTAACGCCCAGCCTTTAGGAGTTTGAAGCTCGTCACAGTCATTCAATCCTCGAATCCTACTCAGAATACCACAGACAAGGTTTAGACCTTCCGGATTCTCTTGAATGCCGCCATCAATTCTAGCTTATACCACGAAGATTCTGATTAAGGAATCTAAGAGATATCCACTCAGTCTAAGGTAGAATGGAGGTGGTTGTCAGGCACACATTCATAGGTGAGAATGATGATGAGTGTCATGGATCATCACATTCATCAAGTTGAGGAACAAGTGATATCTTAGAATGGAAGCAAGCGTGATTGAATGAAAAACAGTAGTAATTGCATTAATCCATCAAGATACAGCAGAGCTCCTCACCCCCAACCATGGGGTTTAGAGACTCATGCCGTAGAAGATACAATAAGAAACGTGTAATGTGTCATAAGGTAAAGATACAATGTCAAAATATCCTATTTATAGTGAACTAGTAACCTAGGATATACAAAAATGAGTAAATGACGTAAAAATCTACTTCCGGGGTCCACTTGGTGTGTTCTTGGGCTGAGCATTGAAGCTTTCATGTGTAGAGACTTTTCTTGGACTTAAACGCCAGCTTTTGTGCCAGTTTGGGCGTTTAACTCCAATTTTTGTGCCAGTTCTGGCGTTAAACGTCAGGAATTCTGAAACTGATTTGCAACGCCGGTTTGGGCCATCAAATCTCGGGTAAAGTATAGACTATTATACATTGCTGGAAAGCCCAGGATGTCTACTTTCCAACGCAATTGAGAGCGCGCCAATTGGGTTTCTGTAACTCTAGAAAATCTACGTTGAGTGCAGGGAGGTCAGAATCCAACAGCATCTGCAGTCCTTTTTCAGCCTCTGAATCAGATTTTTGCTCAGGTCCCTCAATTTCAGCCAGAAATTACCTAAAATCATAGAAAAATACACAAACTCATAGTAAAGCCCAGAAAAGTGAATTTTAAATAAAAACTAATAAAAACATACTAAAAACTAACTAAAATGTACTAAAAACATACTAAAAACAGTGCCAAAAGCGTATAAATTATCCGCTCATCAGGGATGTATCCCATTGGTTGAACCGGGGTATCTCCTAATCCGAACAGGCTGTCCGGATATGTTCTTAGTTCTTTTTCTTCCAAGTCGAGTTTGTCGAAGGCGGTTTTGAATAAGATATCGGCAGAGCTCCCCTGGTCTATCAATGTGCGGTGAAGATTTGCGTTTGCCAGTATAATAGTGATGACCATGGGATCGTCATGCCCTGACGTGACGCCGAATGCGTCTTCCTTGGTAAAAGTGATCGCTGGGATGTCGGGTGCTTCCTTCTTTTCCGCGACGTGGTATACGTCTTTGAGATGTCTTTTGCGGGATGATTTGGAGATTCCTCCCCCAGCGAATCCACCGTGTATCATGTGGACATGCCATTCTGGCGTCCGGGATGATCGCGCAGTTGGTCCGACATCTTCTGCTCTTCTTCTTTTCCTTTGTTCATCATCACAGGTGGCCAGGTACCGATCCAGCTTTCCTTCTCGTATGAGTTTTTCTATGATGTTTTTTAAGTCAAAACACTCATTGGTGGAGTGCCCGCGGATCCGATGGTATTCACAATATTCAGCTCGATTTCCTCCTCTTTTTTTGCCTTTGAGTGGTCGAGCTGGTGGTATTTTTTCTGTGTTGCAAACCTCTCTGTAGACATCCACAAGAGACACCCGAAGAGGAGTGTAATTGTGGTATTTTTTATTTTCTCTCCGTGTCGATCTTCCTTTTTTCTGGAATCTTTGTCTTTATCCCGAGGGGTGAACCCTGCTTTTGAGGTCTTTCCTAATCGGGAGTTTTTCTCCATGTTGATATATTTTTCCGCTCGCTCCTGCACCTCGTTCAGAGATGTAGGGTACTTCTTTGATATGAATTGACTAAAAGGCCCTTCTCGCAGGCCATTAATGAGACCCATGATGGCAGCTTCTGTTGGAAGGTTTTGTATATCCATGCATGTTTTGTTGAATCTCTCCATGTAGTTACGTAGGGTTTCCCTCTCTCCTTGTCTGATTCCTAGTAAGCTCGGAGCATGTTTAGCTTTGTCCTTTTGGATGGAGAATCTGGCCAGGAATTTTTTAGCCATGTCGTCGAAACTCGAGATGGACCTAGGAGGGAGATTGTCGAACCATCTAATTACTGTTTTTGTTAAAGTAGTTGGAAAGGCTTTGCAACGAACTGCATCTGATGCATCGGTGAGGTACATTCTGCTTCTGAAGTTGCTGAGATGATGGATGGGATCTGTAGTGCCATCGTATAAGGTCATGTCTGGGAGTTTAAAGTCCTTTGGGATTTTTGTCTTCATGATTTCTTTGGTGAATGGGTCTTGCTCCTTTCGTGCGTTATCTTCGGGAGTGGATTGGCTGGCTTTCGTCTTGACATTGGCTTCAAGTTTCAGGAGTTTGGTTTTCAGTTTCCGGCGTCGCCTTATTTCTCTTTGTAGATCCTTCTCGGCCTCTCGTTGACGTAGAGCATCTTCCTCAAGTTGTTTTAACCGATCTTGAAATGCCTCTAGGGCTCCCTCATTTGGGGAGTTCTTATTGTTGATTTGGGGAGTATCTCTTGGTGTTGGATTTGCATTTTTATGCGGCGTTCTTTCTTCTAGATCTGAGGTGTGATCGTTGTCACGGTCGTCCGCTATGGTAATGGGATGACTTCCAGGTCCCCTGCAACGGCGCCAATATTCCGAGGGTTACCTGAAACTAGAGGTCAATCTCGGACGAGATCTTCTATGCTGGTTGGAGCTGTGGAGTCCGATCTGATGATCGTGGTTGGAGTCGTTGTGTCCGACTCGTTGGACTTGGTGATGATGCTGATCCTTTGTCCCCAAAGGGTGGGGGGTACCTGCAAGGGACTCCGATGCTTACGTTAGCAAGGGTATTAAGCAGGTATTGAGTAGGATCAGAGTATGAGTTATACATGGGTGCTCCAGTGTATTTATAATGGTGTGGAGTGACCTTTTTAGATAAGATAAGTTAGTTATCTTATCTTATCTTTATCTTATCTTCAAGTGAGGTCATCTTATCTTCAAAGGAACCGCCTTTATCTCTACGGGCTTGAGCTGCCCTTGGATTTGGGACGTGTTCCTCTATTTGGGCCCTTTGTTTGGACTTTTCTGTGACTTAGCCGAGCTCTTTGAGAAGGGATCGGGTTGTCCTGACCTGAAGAGGTCGGTCGCTTTGTCTGTAGAACATCCCGGGTCGAACAGCTCGACCCAGGGTATGAACAGTAAGGGCCTTCCCAATTAGCTGCCAGTTTGCCATGTGTAGATGGTCTTCTAGCTTGTTCTATTTTTCTGAGCACAAGGTCGTTTACTTGGAAAGACCTTGGGTGAAGTCTTTGGTTGTATCTTTGAGCTATGTGCTATTGCATTGCTAATTGTTTGATTGCTGTGGAGGATCTGACTTCTTCTAGGAGGTTTGGATTGTCGAGCTATGTCTTTTGTAGTATGGTCCGCCATTTCAGTGCGCAGTGAGGATTGGGAGATCTCCACGGGTATCATTGCGTCTGAACCGTAGACTAGTCAGAAGGGTGTTTCCTTTGTGGTTGAGTGAATGGTGGTATTGTATCCCCATATGATCTTTGGGATAAGCTCGGCCCAGAGGCCTTTTGCATCATCCAATTTCTTTCTTAGAGCGTGTAGTATAACTTTATTTGCAGCTTCTACTAATCCGTTTGTCTGTGGGTGCTCTCTTGATGAAAAATGTTGTTTGATTTTTAAGTCCTGCAAAAAAGATGTGAATTGATGGTCAGCAAACTGGCGACCATTATCTGTGATGATGTTCCGAGGTATGCTGAATCGACAAATAATATGTTTCCATACAAAAGAAAGCATTTGTTGTGATGTAATCTTGGGTAGTGGTTGTGCCTCTATCCATTTTGAAAAATAATCGATTCCTACAACCAAGAATTTTAGCTGCCCTGTTGCTGTCGGGAAGGGGCCGAGGATATCTATACCCCACTGGTTGAAGGGTCAGCTTACCTCGGAACAGTGTAGTTCGACTGAGAGATGTGTGATTGGGATGTGTTTCTGGCAGTTGTCACAGCTTTTGACTTTTTTTCTACAATCTTGTTGTAGCGTCGACCAATATAATCCAGCTCTAAGGATCTTTGAAGACAGGATTCGGGCTCCGAGGTGTGTACCACAGATACCCTCATGTGCCTCGGCAAGCGCAAACTCGACTTCTGTTCTGCAAAGACACTTTAGTAAAGGACGAGAGAATCCTCGTTTATATAGGCAATTGTTATAAATTGTAAAGAAGGAGGCTTGTCGGCGAAAGTGTCAAATGTTTTCGACGTTGTCCGGCAAGATTCTTGTCCGAAGATAGTTTATGTATGGAGTTCTCCAATCTACATCCTGTGTTACACTTAAAAAATCTGTTAATTATATGCTAGGTTTAATTAAGGTAGATCGGTGAAGGGAGGAATTATTTATTTGTGTGCTGGAAAGCTTAAAAAGTATGTCAGCTTGGCTATTGCTCTCCCGATGTATATGTTCAATTTGACATTTATGAAATTTTGAAAGTAAAGTTTGAACAATTGCTAGGTATTTGGATAGTAAAGGGTCCTTTACCTGGGACAGCTCGTTCACTTGTTGAACAATCAATAGGGAATCATAGTATACCTTAAGCTTGTCTATATTGAGATCGAAAGCTAGTCTGAGGCCGACAATAAGGGCTTCGTACTCACTCTGGTTGTTGCTTGCCTTGAAGGAAAAGTGAAGCAATTGTTTAATGACATTACCATTTCCATCATCGAGTATGATCCCGGTGCCACACCCTTGTGGGTTAGAGGAGTCGTCTACATATAGAGACCATTCTGATGGACTTTTGGCAATGTCTGGTACTGTGAATTCGGCAATAAAGTTGGCCAAGAATTGAGATTTTATTGATGATCGGCCCTGATAACTGATGTCAAATTCGAAAAGTTCGACCGACCATTTTACTAGTCGGCCAGCCAGTTCCTATTTCTGAAGGACTTGTCGCAGAGGATGATTTGTCCGAACATGGATGACATAATTCTGGAAGTATGGCTGAAGTTTTCTGGCCGAGAAGACTAGGGCTAGAGCGAGCTTTTCAATGCTCGGATATCGAAGTTCGGTATCCTGTAATGTTTTGCTGGTGAAATAAATCGGCAACTGCTATTTTTGCCTTTCTGCAATAAGGGCGGAACTTATAGCCCAATTAGTCACAGATAAGTATAAGAATAGTAGTTCCCCTTGAAGAGGAGTTTGTAAAATTGGTGGTTTTGAAAGGGTGTTTTTGATGGTTGTGAACGCTTGTTAACATTCATAAGTCCATTGGAAAGATCTTTTCTTTTTTAAAGTTGAAAAAACATGAAGATTTAGAAGTTAGGCATGGCAAAAATCTAGAGAGTGCATCAAGTCTCCCTGTCAATCACTAGACTTCTTTGATAGTTTGTGGGCTGGCCATATCCAAGACAGCGCGGCACTTTTCTGGATTCGCCTCAATACCTCGACTAGTGAGCATGAAGCCGAGAAATTTGCCACTTTGCACGCCAAATGCGCATTTCTCGGGGTTCAGTCGCATGTTATATTTTCTGATTTGTCCGAAGATTTCTGCGAGGTCATCAAGGTGGCTGTTGCCGATCTTTGTTTTGGCGACCATGTCGTCAACGTAGACCTCGATGTTCCTGTCGATCTGTTTAGCAAACACTTTCTCCATTAATCGTTGATAAATTGAGCATGCATTCTTAAGACCGAATGGCACGACTTTATAACAATAGTTTCCATATTCAGTAATAAAAGCTGTCTTATTTTGATCGGATGGATGTATTTGGATCTGGTTATAGCCAGAGTATGCATCCATAAAGCTAAGTTTTTCATAACCAGAGGCACTATCAACTAAGCAATCAATAGATGGCAAAGGATAGGAATCTTTGGGGCATGATTTGTTTAGATCTGTGAAATCAACACACATGTGCCATTTACCGTTATGTTTTTTCACCATGACGACATTTGCCGGCCATGTTGTGAATCTAATTTCTTGGATGAAGCCGGCGTTGATGAGCTTATTGGTTTCCTCCAGAGAGGCTTGTTTATGGTCATGGCTGAGGTTCCGCTTTTTCTGTGGTATAGGTCGGACAGACGGATCTAATGCCAGCTTGTGGGATATGATGGATGGATCAATGCCTGGCATATCAGCTGGGTCCAAGCAAACAGGTCGGCATTTTGTTGTAAAAATGCTCGGAAGGAGGCCTTCTCTTCTGAGCTTAATGTGGAACCGACGTAAGTGAACTTGTTCGAGCTATCTGCAAAATATATTTTGTGCAAGTCTTTTGTCGGGGTTGGTCGTTCAAGGGTTCCTACCCTGGGATCAAGGTCGGCCAGGGCTGGTAGGTCCTCTTGGTTGCGATGTTGTTCACATGAGCCTGTATGTTTTGGTTAGGTCTTTTAAAACTGTTGTTGTAGCATTCTCTGGCCTCTCAGGCATCACTGTGAATAGTTGTAATTGTGTTATCCTGCAAAGAGAACTTAACACAGAGATGAATCGTAGAAACTATGGTGCCGAACCTATTTAGGAAAGGTCGACCAAGTATCAAATTGTAAGGACTAAAACAGTCAATAACTAAGTATTGGATATCTGAATTTTTGATAAGGGAACCTCACCAAGTGTGGTTTGTAACCACACAGAGCTCATAACTGGGACTCTCTCACCTGAGAAACCAACCAAGTCTCCAGTGGAAGGTTGGAGGATGTTGCTACTCAGTTTCATCTTCTGAAATGTGGAGTAAAAGAGAACATTGGCACTGCTCCCCGGGTCTAGTAGAACTTTTTTTACTAGAAGATCTCCGACTTGCAGGGAAATAAAGACCGGGTTGTCTAAATTTGTTACGTTGGTGTTATGGTTAGCTTTCTGAAATGTTATCTAAGGAAAGTGTGGAGGTGTCTGCTGTTGATTTTGATAGGCTTCTATAGAAAGCATAGCTCGGTAGGATCTCTTTCTTGCCGAGCTTGTGGCTCCTCCACCTGCAAAACCTCTGGAAATATAGTTAATAATGCGTCTTGGTTGGTCGGGATGATTGGTGTTTGGTCGATCTTTATCTCGGCCATGCTGTGTTGCCGAGCTTTGGTCACCAGAAGGGGGTGCTCGTCGTTGTATGTGGCCGCCGATATACTTATCGAGGTGACCTTGCCGAGCTAACCGCTCTAGAAGGTCTTTGGCAGTGACACACTCGTCAGTAGTGTGTCCGTGCTTTTGATGAAAAGAGCAGTATTTTGATCTGTCTGCGCTTTTTGAATCTGGATAGCTACCTGCTTTTTTTTGCGGTTTGATCAACTTTGAATTGGGGAACTCCTTGATGATGTCGTCACGTTTTGTGTTGAACTGGGTGTAAGAATCATATCGGAGGGTTGGTTTGAAGTTTTTCTTGTTATCTCGTGTTCTGTCGTCGTCTCTGTGTAGTGGTTTTTCTGTTTTTTAAGCTTGTCAGAATTCTTCAATGTCAATTTGACATTTCGCACGGAACTCGGCCATAGTTTTGGGTTTGGCCACAGCAACGGTCTCTTGGAATTTTTCTGGTCGGAGTCCACTTTTTATTGCATGCAGCTCCACCTCGGGGTGGAGGTCGGGTATACTCATGGCTATCTTTGTGAAGCGCATCATGTAGTCTCTGAGACTTTCATGTTGGCCTTGTTTGATTGTGTTCAGGTAGTCGGAGTCATGTAGGTAGATGGCTGAACTAGCGAAGTGCTCCTCAAAAGGGCTTTGATAGGTCTCGAAACAAGAAATAGAACCTGCAGGCAAAGAACAAAACCAATTAAGTGCAGGACCGTCCAAGTAAGATGGAAAACAACGACATAATACTTTATCAAATGTACCGTTTACTATCATTATGGAGGTGAACTTTTTGATGTATTTCTTGGGATCACCTAGCCCATCATAGGGAGTCAGGGTGGTCGGCAAAGTAAATCTCCTCGGCAATACGAAATTCATCACTTCGGCCGTGAATGGCCCAGGGGAGTTTTCCATGTTATCATCCTTGTCTTCTGGCCAAGCTTCTTCGTTGTGCTCGGGTTGCTCTTCTTCGTGCCGAGCAGTTTTGGAGACATACGTCGGTCCTGACTGATGCTCGACTTCTTCTGTTCGTTCTTGTCGATCGTTGTTGTTTTTTATTCGGGTATTATTTAAATTGGCAATTTGATTTGCCATTCTCTGGTTCTCTTTGGCCATGCGCTGGTTGGCTTGTCGTAGCTCGGTCACCATCTGAAAGAGTTCAGATGGTGTTAGTGGAAGTTGTTCAGCCATAGTTCCAGGCGAGAACGTCGAGGCCGATGATATAAAAAAAATTATATTCTCGGCTCCATGGGGTGCCAATTGTTCTTGTATATGGATACCTGAAGGGGGAGCTCGGCTCCTGGGAGTCAGCACCGAGTTGTTATATTCGGTGCCGATCTTTGAGCCTTGGGAAAAATCCGAACTTCACTCTGAGGGGGTGTCCAATTGCACAGAGCGTGAGCAAGAAACAAGGGGGGAGTGTACCTGCAAAGGCACTCCGAAACTTAAGTTAGTATTGAGAATTCAATGTGTCTCTATAAGATAGAATACCATACATTTATAGGTGAAGTAAGATCGGTTTCATTTCTGTTGGTCTTTGGAATTAAAGAGCAATGATTAGGCTTTGATGGGTGATGACGTTACTTTGGACGTTTCAGGATATAATCCGTTGGGTCTGGTTGTAACGTAACTTGCCGATTAATGACGTTGATTGCCGATTAATAACGTAACGCTGAACTATGTTGCGTTCTGCCGAGTTATGACTCATAATGCCGAGTTATGACTTGATATTTGTAACGGTCGAATCACTATCAATTTAAAAAATTGGCAAATTCTAGGTGCTAATGGGTAATGAATTCTTATTGTACATTTATAACTTGAGAATATTATAATTATCATAAAAATTTGTATTATTTTATTCTCCTAATAAATAATTTTTTAATTACATTAATCATATAATTTTGTATACTAATATTGATATAGTTTTGTTTTAAGTATATATTTTGCAGGCATCAAATAATAGTGTTGAGTTGTTATTTAGTAGGTTTAAATTATTTATTGTTTATTGGAGAACTTTCTGCATTAGAATTCTCTAATAATTTGTTGTTTATTTTCAGCTGATTTTGATATGTTCTTACACATATAATAATTTGTTGGTGGATTTAGGTAGTACTAGATTATTTATGGTCACATTCAGTATATATGTCTGATTTATTGAAAAAAGTAAATTACTAAAACCGGTTAATAACTATTTTAGAATTAATACAATTAACACTAAATTAAGAAAAAACAGACAATACATAACTCATTACTTTTTTATGAGTCAAATTATTATAATACAAATTAATTTTAATAAAATAACTTAAAATTTTAATTTTAATTTTATCACGTGAATGACACGGATAATTACACTTGTTTTATTACTATTAGTCAATTAAGCATTTGATCAGAGGAATGAGGTAGATAGAATTATGCTAGCGGCCTTGGAAATACAGATTTTAAAAAACACACAAATATTTGTATTAATTGATTAATATTAATTTATATATCTCATAATTAATTAGAGAATAAAATCTTAAATTTTAAACCAAATTATAAAATTTATTATTTTTTAATGTTCACAATCAACAACCACATTTTTAAAAATATTTCTATAATAGTATTATAGTTTTATAGTATTTGCATTATATTAGAATACATAAAAATTAAATCAATTTAATTATAATAGTATTGATATTAGTTTGGATAACTTTGTAGTATTAATATATCTATTATCGGATATATATGATTAAACTTTATAACTAAAATCTTGTTAACATATTATCATTAGAATTTATCTAAAAAGTGTCACAAAAGGCATTTGTTAATAGGTTTATTACTTAATTATTAATAGTAAGTTTTGTTTATTTTTTTAGAAATGACGAGTTTTAACTCTTTAATAAAAGTTTTTTAAAATTAAACACCTTATTATCAAGTGATCTATATTGTTAAATGATAAAATTGTTATCATAGTTATAAGAATCGAATTAATTAGACTATTAATTCACTGGTTTAATTTATTAGATCAATTGATGAGTCACTAATTGAATCAGTAAAATCGGTTCTATATAAATAAAAAATATAAAATAATAAAAAATTTAAAATTAAAATTTAAAACACATATCTTAACTAATATTTTAAAAATAATTAAATTTCAACAAATTATAATCAGCAAGTTATAATTCAGTTATTATTAAATAAGTATATAAAATTCTAAAAAATTTTCATGATAAAGAGTTTTTTAATTTTATTTTTATATTAAACTATTCTTAAGTTTATTATATTATTATATATTATAATATTTATTAAAAAATAATATTAATAAATATTATATAATCATAAAAAAGTAATTATATTGTAATTGATAAAAATTTGATATTTTTATTTATACATATTTAATAATATTTATATTAATAATTATGAATAATAAAAAATATAATTAATTTAAATATAAATACATGTAAAATTAAAATAATATCTAAAAAAAGTATTATACGATTTTATTATATAATTAATAATTAGTATATAAAATAACAAAAATACTATAATTTAGCAGCAAGAGAAGCATATAGTATAAAAAGAATTTAAGTTTAACTCACATCTTCATCAATTTTTGATACCAAATAAATCTTTTTTGTAGTATATTTTTTTCTAAATCAACAATATTACTTTTGTTGATTCACATTTTAAAATTTTTAGGGAACCTTTTTTAATACAAGAGTCCAATATTCCTTATTTAATCAAGGTTTAAGATTCACTTTCAAATTTGTTATAATCTATTGAATAATGAATTATTTTTACCCATGACATAATATTAAAGAAAAAGTATTGGAAACTAATATTAATTATGTACAATATGTATAATAAATTAAAAAAATTAAAATTAAAAATTAGATCATTAATTAATTATTTAATTTCAAATTTTAAAATTTGAAAATTAATATTAGTATTTAAATCCATTCACACTATATACGGTTATTTCTAATCTTACCGTAACTTCTAATACACGTTCAAAACTCACCGTCATCTTCTCCGGTTCTCACCTCGCATCACTGAATTTCTCGTTGGTCATACCGAGGCCGCTGCATCCTCCCACCGATACCGTCCTTACCTCCGCCGGTCAGCCCAATGTGCCTCGCCCTCCGACGCTTAGCCTAACGTTGCTGTCGCTATTTTCGTGCCTCTCTTCCGAACCGGCTTCGCTTTCTCTCATTCCTTCAAGCCTCTTCTCACCAATGATATCACCATACTCTTCTTCTTTTTCGAATACAAGCATGGTTAGCTTCTTTCATGATTTGAGCCCTATGTTTCACAATAGTGCTACTTTTGTCATGACTAGTTATTCAAAATTATGTTTTACCACAATAATAGTTTCTTCTGTTTATTCTATTTTAATGGTCAATTTAGGATGGTCATTTTAATAGGTATGCAGATGGTTATTTTATTTTTATGTAAATGATTATTTTGATTGAATTGAGTTTAGTTATATATAATTAAAATATGTTAGATGTTCAATTCATTAGGTATTTTGATGATTATTTTTATCCTTAAGTGGATGGTTATTTTTATTAAGGGTGAGTGGCGTATGGCAAGCCAAGTAGCGACAGTGAAATTGGATGATTATTGATGAAGGTGGGGTGGCCATCGGCGGAAAATGAAAAAAAGTATCGGAGGATTTCATATGGTTATTTTTTTGAAATAACTAACTGAATTTTTAAAAATTTAAAATTTGAAATTGGAGAATTTGAAATTTAAAATTTGATGTGAAATAACTGAATAAGTGATTTTAAATTTATTATTTTGTGGATAATTTTTATTTTTAACTCATATTGGATTAAATAAACAACCCATTGTATACATTGTACAAATACTTTATTGGCTCTTTAAGGAGACTCAATATTAAATTATAATTTAGTGATAATCGATAAATAAAATAGTTTCCAGTTTTGATGTTTCAATTTTTTTATATATTTATTTCGTTTATCCTCTAAAGAAAAAAATTGATTGTGAAGTATAAATAAAATTTTTTAATTATTATATACAACTATATGCTATATTGCTAATGAAAAAAATTAGAGAGTATATTCTAACAATTTAAACTTTTTATAAAATCTAGAATTTATTTATGTCCTTTATTATCAAATAGATTATTTTAACATATATTATAAAAAATAATTCTAATTATAATTAAAAAAAAAAATTTAGCTAAAATGAGTATTTTTTTTGTGTGTCTATTTCTTTTAAAAACGAATGAAAAATACATAGCTTTTAAAACTATTTTTTAATTTTTATTTTAGTTAAAATATTAAAAGAGTGAAAAGATTCTTCGTGACTCAACAATTCAACTTCTTTTTAATAATATTGTAAACAGAGGGTCCGGGCGATAAAATTACCTAACTCCATCTATTTCATTACGGTTTAATTATACAATAATTAAAATATCATTAACATGGCAAACTTTTTCAACATTACTGGTCCAGTTATGAAAATTATTACGTCTCCTTCAAAATAACCACAAATTAAATTGGTATAAAATCTATTTGTACAGTAAAATGATCCTATATATCTAACATCCTACTAACTTTCTAATTTTTTTCTCAACATAGATATGAAAGTCCAGAAAGGGAATTTTCTTTCTATAATAAATTAAAAAATATATATTTTTAAAAAATTATTTTAACTTTAAATATCAGCATATATCGTTTTAATTGAGAAAAATTCGCCGTACCTCAGTAAATTCTATAATATTAATAAAGTACATAGGAGTACTCAAAAATAAATTATATTTAAGTATACTTTTTTAATTATAAATTAAAAATTATTATTTTTCTAAAAAGAATATGACTTATTCAGGTATTCTTATATTATTATGTATTTCTATGTACTCTTGTGTACTTTCATATATTCTATAGAGTCAATAATAATAAAATAATTTGAATAAGTTAAAATATTTTTTTTTAAAATATTTTTTTAATTTATTATAAAAAAATTCAAAAAACAACAATATTTGATTAAATGGGATTTTGTTGCCTCTACATCTGCTTTAAAAATTTATTTGTCATTTTCTATTTATAATTTTAGCTCATTGTCATCCGTCTTCATTTTAATGGTAAATTTTCTCTAAATTATAAAAGAAATTTGTAAAAAAAATTGTATGTCCATCCGGTGTAAACAAAAATTTTTACCTGAATATGGTTAACTTTCACTTGATTCAAAGTTAAAATGTTATCAAATTTAATCTAATTTGAAATTAGATCATTTTGTAGCTTTCAAGGATAAAGAAAGATGAAGAAAAAAAATTAATACTAAACCAGTGAATAAACTAAAAAATAGATAAAAATTAAATAACCTATTTTGTTGTGATTGAGTGACAAATGTTATCTTGTAGGAGTGACAACGTCTATACTGATTCGGTTAAAGCCTCCGCTTACTTTCTGCGCCCCTTTTCCCTAAAATATGCGAACTTAGAAAAAAAAAAATAAAAGTATATAAATAGAAAATCTATTAAAAACAATGACAATAATAAAATTTTTAAGGTAGACAAGCCGTTTCGTTAACCCTATTAAAATATTTAATAAAATTAAGAGAGTACTTAATAAAATTAAGAGAGTACATAAAGATAATTATATTTTTTATTTAATTTATTTTATTATATAAAAGTTAAATTTTTACATTATATTTTTTAGTATATTTTTTAATTTATTTTTTTTAATTCATGGAATATAATTTATTATGATAAATTAATTATATAAACTAATTGATTTGATTAAATATTTAAATATCACATAATTTATTATAATTTATATCAATCAATTAATTGTAATTTACTATATTAATTATTTTAATTCATTAATTTATAAAGTACATAATAACATAGATGATTTGTTATTTATACTGATTAAATATAATAAATATAGATTCATTTAATTAAAAAATTATTGTCTCCTATATTTTTTATTTATTCTTTTATTTTGTTAAATTAAATCAATTATAATAAATTAATTATATCAATTAATTAATTCAATCAACAATTTTTTAATTTATTTTTTTTGAATTCAACAAATCAAATAAAATTAATTATATTAATAATTTATATCAACTAATTAATTTGATTAATTCTTAAAAATATTTTTATTTAATTTATTATATTTATTTAAATACATGAATTATAACTAATTAGTTATTTAATTTTATTAGGATAAATATCGAATTATTCCTAATATAAAAATATAAAATTTTATTTCTTCTATTTTTATTTTACCACTATAAAAGACCTTATATGCTAGAAAAAATATCTTTTGTTTACTAATTATTCTTTTATTCGGTAGTTTTTATAATCATTCTTTTTCTTCCTATGAGATGTGGTCGCAAAAAGGCAACTATCGTGGACACAAAGTACTACACTCTCTAATGCTCATCATTCGGAGCTATATATGATATGTTAGTCATGAAACATTTATAGACCATGTATGGTGTTATATGCATAAATAAAAAAAGTTTTGTATTTAAACTTAATTAAGCCATTTATCTATTTGTGTGGTGTATTGTAGTATGAAATTACTTTTAATTTGTGTCGTGCAATGATATTATGGTCTAATTTAAGATTTTATTTTAAAATTGTATTATAATTTTATCTCATAACTTTCTGTTAGATATCAAGTTGACGTATTTTTATTTATTATTATTGAAATGAATGTGATATGAAATTAAAAAAAAAAACTCTCACACTCAATTTATTTTATTGTAGTATTCTATCTCTTCTATTTTTTAATTTTCTTCTTATTCATTTTATTTTTTTAAATATCACATAAGTTATAATAATTTATACTAATTAATTAATTATAATTCATTATATATCAGTTAGTTTAATTCATTAATTTATAATATGCATAATAAAATAGATCATTTGTTACTTATAACGTTAATTTTTCTAAAATCTAAATCTGAATAATTATATTTTTATTTTTTATTATGAACAAAATATTATTAATAATGAATAATAATTAACCACTCATATTTTTAATCAAAGTGTTTGGATGATTTTTATGTTTATTAATATTAATTGTTGATTACTTTTTCGTAAATAAATTGTATTATAATTTTATGTTAGTTCATAATCGGTTAATGTTCATGAAGCTATGTTACTCTAAATTTTATATTTTACAAATATTTTATTTAAATATAATTTTTTAAACATAAAAATATATTATTTTTAATAATATCATACTTTTAGTTTTTTTTAATTCTAAATGAATATTTTATCGAATGCTAATTAAAATCATCTTTCCATTTGCTTTTACTATTCTATTATCTAGTTATTATATAAAATTAAAATCGTATTATGAATTTAATATTAAAGTTAATTTGATTTTTTATTTAGAGTGTTTTTCAATTTTTTTATTCTAATCAACCAAAACTATTCAATTATAAATAATCACTTCTATCTTATTTTATATTATTAACTAATTAAAATTACTAAAATTTAATAATACAATTCTATTTTATATTTTATATTTAGTCCAATCCATTTAAACTATATAATAATCAGTTCAATTTTTATATTTTATAATGTAATACTACATACATTAATAGTAAAATAACATAATAATTAAATTATCATGTTCTAATATTAAATATAAAATTAATACGTACAAAAATTTTTAAACTTTTAAATACGAATCATTATAAGTAACAACAATATTTATTTATGACATAAACAAAAGAATACAGAATCTTAAGTTTTGCATATAAAAATTTAGAAACATGTTATATGTATAAATATAATTGTATAGTATTAATTTTTTTTAATAGTACAGACTAATAACTCTAATTTTATTTCATGGTCAAATTAAAAAGAAAGTCGTAATTTTAAGGGTTAAGTACTTTTTTTCGTCCTTAAGGTCTGATGCCAAAATTAAAATTGTCCCCGACCTTTTTTTTGTTATTAAAACCATCCTCAACGTTACAAAACGTTATAAAATTGTCATTTTCTACTTTAATTTTAATTTTTACCAAATTGCCCTTAATAATTAATATAAATAATAAAAATCATGTTAAAAAATAAAAACAAAATCCTCCCCCACACCTGCACCCCCACCTTTATGTTTCAAAGACAAGAGGTCAGTTTTATGATTGCTTATCTTTAGTAAATTTAAAGGTAAGTGTGCAGAAATTGATGCTATTCTCTAAGAAAAGGAAATATACTGACTCATCAATTGGCAGATTTGGCAATTATCATTCGAAGAGAGGCCAGGCTTCAGAGAATTCGCCACATCAAAAGAACAGAATAGAGGCAATTCGAGAGAGTTGAACCAAGGAAGTACATGGCAGCACTGAATCGAAGGAGAAGGGAATGTACTTCAAAAGGGCAAGAAATAGAAATGAAACACTGAACATGAGTAGCGTTCATCGAGTCATTAGTAGTGGAGCGGAGAAAGCAAGCGGTCGCTGCTATAAAGAGGGAACAAATTGATGACGTGTCAAACAGCAGCTTTCGTCGGTAGAGAGCGCTTTCTGAATCAGCCTCGTCGCCACCATCCAAAGAAGAGGAGAGAAGGACCGATTCGATGCTAGGAGGGGCTGGGCTCGCCGGAGTGAGCGACGGCGCATCACTGACCGAGGTAGTGTCAAGTGTGTGCATTGCTCGAGTTATAATTTTTTAACTTCTATGATTTTAAACAATTGTTCTACTATTCATTATCATTTTTAAATATTAATTATCACCCATTGAATTATTAAAAAGTTTATTTGTTATAATATTTATGACATAAAATATTTTTTAATCCAAAATAGTTGTTACAAGTAAGATTATTTAAAAGATAAAATTAAAAAATATTATATAATTTTAAAATTAAAATTATTAATTAATAGATAGATACTATTTTTTCATATTTCAATTAATTTTTGAAGACAAAAAAGATATTGATAATTTTATTTATATTTAGAAAATTGAGTTTTAATTTGATAATTAACTAATTAATTAATTTAAAAAATTATATTAATATTGTTTATTAAGTTTTTTATTGAGTTAATTTATTTATTTATTTTTTATTTTTATATTAAATCAATTTAACAAAATAAATATTGTTACATATTAAATTTAATAAAAAATTATTAACATAAATCTCAAGACAAAATTTTGTAAATTTTTGTAGAACAAAAAGTCTAATATTTGAGACAAATATATATATATTTATATAGAATTTTTTTTTTTAATTTAGTGGGGCAAGTGCTTTCACTTGAGACGCGATTCTACAATCTTTTTTATAATAGGTGCTATTTGTTCTTTATCTATCCAATTGCGTATGACCACTCATCCATCTTAACATTTTCATATCTGCCACACTTAGCTTATGTTCGTACTCTCCTTTGGCCGTCCAACACTTTGTACATAAAGCATAGCCTGTCTAATAGTGAAATAGAATTTATCTTTAAGTTTTAAAGGTATTTTTTTGTCATATATAAAACCAAAGGCATTCTGCCATTTTAACCAACTTGCTTGGATCCTATTATTTACATCTTGTTCGATCTTTCAATTGTCCTGTATGATGCAACCAAGATATTTAAAACTTTTAACTTTTTGTAGAATGTTTTCTCCAATCTTCACCTCTATATTAGGGTGATTCCTCCAGCGGCCGAACTTACATTCTATATATTCCGTCTTGCTACGGCTTATGTGCAGACCATACACTTCTAGAGTTTCTCTCTATAAATTCAACTTCTTATTTAGGTCTTTTCTTTACTCTCCCATAAGAACGATATCATCGGCAAAAAGCATGCACCATGGCACAGGCTCTTGGATATGCTCAGTGGGATTTGGATCCTCTAAAGTTTGAATTTCACTTTAGAGAGTAAAGTGTGATCTCTCACTATTAATTTTATAAGTGGGGCTAGAATAAATATGAAAGAGAAATTATTCAAGTGTAGAAGATCACACATTACTCTCTAAAGTGAAATTCAAATTTTAGAAGATCCAAATCCTGCCCAGTGTGTACTTCCAAGACTAATGTGAAAAGGTATAGACTTAAGGATGATCCTTTGTATAATTTTATACCAATAGAAAATTCCTCTATCACACAACCTTGAGTCTCCACACTAGTTGTAACTCTATCATACATGTCTTTAATTGCACGAATATATGCGATCCTTACTTTCTTCTTTTTCAAAACCTTTCATAAAACCTCCCTTGACACTCTATCGTACGTTTTTCTCCAAATTAAAAAACACCATATGTAGATCCCGTTTATTACTACGATACCTCTCCATCATCCTTCTTAATAGGTATATCGCTTTAATGGTGGATCTGTTTGGCATAAAATCAAATTAGTTCTCTGTTACTTGTATCTCTTGTCTCAACCTCCATTCTATCACCATTTTTCATAATTTTATGGTATGACTCATGAGCTTGATCCCTCTATAGTTTTCACAATTTTGTATATTTTTCTTATTCTTGTAGATAGGTACCAAGATATTCTTTCTCCACTCATCTGACATCTTCTTTAACCTTAAAATCTCATTAAAAAGCTTGGTTAACCAACTGATATCGTTCTCTCCAAGGTCCTTCCAAACTTCAATCGGAATATTATCGGATCATACTGCCTTGCCATTTTTTCATCCACTTTAGAGCCTCTTTTATCTTGAAGTCTTGAATCCTTCAATAGTAGTTGAAATTTTAATCTTCTTTTCTCATGCATAACCGACCAAGACTCGGAATAGTCTTCTATCCTTCAAAAAATAACTCGTAGAAATGGCTCTTTCACCTTTCATTGATCTTCTCCTCTTGAGCTAACACCTCTCATCCTTTATGCACTTAACCTGATCCAAGTTTTTCGTTCTTGTTTTACGGTTCTTTGCGATTCTATATATACCTTTTTCTCTTTCCTTCGTGTCTAAAGACTGGTAGAGACCTTCTATGCTCTTGTTTTTGCTTCACCTACAAACACTTTTATCTCTTTCTTAGTCGCCTAATATTTTTCTCAATTATTTGTATTGCGACACAAAAACCACTCCTTAAAATACTCTCTTTTTGTCTTTATTTTTTTTGTATACTTGCATTCTACCACCAAGACTCTTTGTCTCTTGGTCCTATCCTTTTAGATTCACCAAAAAAAGATACATAATGTGTTTTATTTTCTTACAAATTTTAAAATTAAATTTATTACAAAATATTATAATTAATAAATTAAATTCAAAACATTAGTTAATTTTATCTAATGACTGAATAAATTTAAAGGATAACATTTTTCTTATTTTTTATATAATAAATGGAGTTCTGGAATTTACTAATATAAATTTAAATTGGTGTATTTTATATATGTGATGCATAATATAAATTATGAGTATCAATTTATATAATAAAAAAATTGTAATTTATAATTTTATGAATTATAATTTTTTAATTAAAAAAATTAAAATAATAATTCATGATTTTTTATTATCTTATTTAAAATTGTGATTCACTTATTTTTTAATTGTTTAACTTATTTAAAATTATTATTCATGATTTATTTTTATTTTATATAGTTTTCATATCACGGTATTATATCAAATATTATCAATAATTTTCTAATATTCTCTAAAGTTTGGCAAAAATTTTAAAAACAGTCATGCTATACATACAAGTCTTTTTGGTTTATAAGTCTTACAAATTGGGCCAAATCCAACAGAAGCTACACTCACCCACAAAAACGTGTTAATACGCGCATCACATTTCCAAAGCGCCCCTTCACCATTAAGAACCACTATTCTTCTTCTTCCTCGATGAAAATCATAACTGTCATTTTTTCTTCGCATTCCTCCTTCTCCTCCTCTTCTTCCTTCTTCTTCTTCTCATTTTTCTTTGTGTTTCTCCTCCTTTTTCTTTGCGTATTTCATCTTCATCATCGTATTTCTCCTCCTTCTTCTTTTGATTTTACATTATGTATTTTTTTCTTTTTTGTTTAATTTTTTCTCCAAAAAGGAATTATGAGAATATGAAATAAGAAGATGAAGAAGAACAACAGAAGATGATGAGGAGGAGGAAGATGAAGAGTTCTGAATTATGCAGAACTTATCAGAATAAAAATACGCCCAAATATTTTTATTTTACACCCAAATATCTTCGTGTTACACCCAAATATCTTCGATTTACATCCAAATTTGCCGTAAATACAGAAATGAGTTATGTTACATGTACACTAAAATCAACCACCAAAGTCAGCCACCAGTATAAAATACATACTGAAATACAAATAATACATTGAAAATAAATTAAAGCACACATATATTTATACACAAATACATTGGTGGTTGATTTTAGTGGCTGATTTTAGTGTACAAATAGTATTTTTGTACAGAAAAATATTTCCTCTAATGCTGCATTTTTTCTTCTTCTTTTTCTTATTTCTTTCTTTTTTTTAGTTAAATGAATGTAAGTTCATCCTCTTCCAAGTAATTTTGCAGCATTATATGTTTCTTCTTCTTCTTTGTTTGAACAAGAAGAAACTTGAGAAGGTAAAATAAAAAGAAAAAGATGAATAAGAAAAAAAAAGAAGAAGAAGATGGTGATAATGATGAAAAAAAAAGAACCAACAGAAGATGAAGAGGAGGAAGAAGAAGAGTTCTGAATTATGCATAACTTATCAGAATAAAAATACACCCAAAATTTCTTAAAATACACTCAAATATTTTTTTGTTACACCCAAATATCTTCATTTTACACCCAAATTTGCTTTAAATACAGAAATGAGTTATGCTATGTGTACACTAATCAGCCACCAAAGTCAGCCATCAGTATAAAAACATATTAGAATACAAATATACATTGAAAATAAATTAAACCATACATGTATTTATACACAAATACATTGGTGGTTGATTTTAGTAATTGATTTTAGTGTACAAATAGCATTTTTGTACAGAAAAATATTTCCTCTAATGCTGTATTTTTTTTCTTCTTCTTTTTCTTATTTCTTTCTTTCTTTTAGTTAAATAAATGTAAGTTCATCATTTTCCAAGTAATTTTGGAGCATTATGTGTTTCTTCTTCTTCTTTGTTTGATTTTTTATTTTTATTCTTGTTAAGAGAGTAAAACAAGAAGAAACTTGAGAAGGTAAAACAAAAAGGAAAAGATGAATAAAAAAAGAAGAAGAAGAAGATGGTGATAATGATAAAAAAGAACCAGCAGAAGATGAGGAGAAGGAAGAAGAAGAGTTCTGAATTATGCAGAACTTATCAGAATAAAAATACACCTAAAATTCCTTAAAATACACCCAAATATATTCGTGTTACACCCAAATATCTTCGTTTTACACCCAAATTTAGTGCAAATACAGAAATGAGTTATGCTACGTGTACACTAAAATTAGCCACCATAGTTAGCCGCCAGTATAAAATACATACTGGAGTACAAATATACATTGAAAATAAATTAAACCACACATGTATTTATACACAAATACATTGGTGACTGATTTTAGTGTACAAATAGCATTTTTGTACAGAAAAATGTTTCTTCTAATGCTACATTTTTTTCTTCTGAATTGAACCACACCTCAGCCACTTGATTAGATTTAAAACAATAAAAAAAGCAAAAGACTTGTAAATACTTGTATGAGACAAACGCTTGTATGTGAAGAACAAACTACTCATCAATACCATAAAGGGACTGCAAAATATACCAAAAATACACCATATTAAAACAAGCATAAACTATAGAATGCAAATAGAACTATAAAACCATCATAAAAAATAACAAAAATCAGATTCATGAATCATCATTAAACAGAAACTAAAACAATTCAACTAAAAGAATAAGACAATTCATCCTCAGTGAGATGAAAAGTCATAAACTATAAATACAACTAAACTTTCCTAAAATACACCCAAATATTCCTGATTTATACTCGAACGTCTGATATAACTAGTACATTAGATTCAATTCAAACAAGGAATAATGAATAGCAAATTTCACAGACAAAGTTCACGCATTATTCAACTACACAATTATAAACTACTAACTGGATTCAAATTCAATTATTAATTGGAATTAAATCACACCTCAGGAACTTCATTGGATTCAAATTCAAAATCCACTTCCCTCTGGTTCAGCTGATAATCTTTAGTTGAATCATTCATTATCTTCAAAACGATTTCAGAAATAATGAAAAAGGTAAAAAATGAAAAAAAGAATAGAGAGAAAAACTTACGTAAACAGCGAAGGAGAAGGGAGAGAGAAACGCACGAAAGAGATCGAAAAGAGAAGACAAGAAAACGCAAAAGTAATTAAAAAAAGTATGTTATATATTTGCGTGTTGATTGATTGAAAAATCTATTAAGGAGGCGCGTGAAATATACATGCTATAAGAGGTGTGTCTTAAGGATTAGGGATAGGGGTGGAAAAAGGTCAGGCGACCTGCCAGGGGCCTGCAGCCTGGCCTGTGTTTGGCCTGACCTGTTATAAAATAGGTACAGACCTAGACTCTTTTAAAAGCCTTAATACATTAATAGGGCAAGCCCAGGCTTACTAATTAGCCTTATAGGCCTGTCAAGCCTGCCTGGGCTTGTTAAAATATAATTAAATATATAAATAATTTTTTATTATTAATAAAATTATGAGATATTTTAAATTTATTATATTTTATTATAAATATTTTTGTATATTTTAAATACGTTAAAAGTTTAAAATTTTTTATAAATATTAAATATATGACACATTATATATAGCTATTTTTATTAAAAAATAATTTTTTTAAATAATATTTTTATTTTTGTAAAAAAAAATTATCAGGCCTTTTAACAGGCTTCAGGCCAGGTCAGGCTGAATAATAGGCCAGGCCTAGTAATTTATAAAGAGCCTATAACAGGCTACAGGCCAATCAACTGTATGACAGGCCTGTTAAGAGCAAAGCCTGGCCTGGCCTGGCCTGTTTCCACCCCTAATTAGGGATTTTCAGAACTTGTATAACTTGTATAGTGAAAAGGCTTATATGTGGAGATTAATCCTTTTAAAAATATCTCTAAATTTTATTTTGTTTCAATTTTGTCCTAAAAAATTTTTATTTGCATCAAATATATCTTTAACGGCTAAATTTTCAAAAAATTTAAAACCAATTCAACAATAATTTCATAAAAACAACTCTCAACACAAACAAATCAAGCATAATTTTTATGTATTATTATTAGATTGATCTTAAATTTTTAAAAAATTTAACTGTTGAAAATATATTTGATACAAATAAAAAACTTCTAAACAAAATTAAAACAAAATAAAATTTATAAATATTTTTAAAACTTTTATCATATTTTAAAAATAAAAAAATACTTTTCCCAAAAAAATTAGCCAATAAGCTACGGCTCTCAATTATTTTTTCTAACAAAAGGTCCATCATTCTCTCTCCGACATATCTACGACTACTACAAACTACAAAGTACAAACACAGAGCATTCGGAAAAGATAAATAAATTTTACTGTAATCTTTTGCACACTCAAATTTTCATTCTCTATTTTCAAATTAAATTAAGTGTTCATAATTTTAGATATAAAAACATATTTCTTAAACTAAATAAATAATTCAAATATTGAAAATTGGAAAAGATTCTACGCACAGCGGAGACCCGTCCGGTGGTTTCATGGAAAAAGCAACATAAAAATGGATGCCATGCTTTTCCGTGATAGTTGACAGTTGACACCGTTGGAGGTTTATATACAGAAGGAAAATAGAATTCCTACGGGCCTTACTGCGAGCAAACTATCATGTTCCAGAGCCTTTTAGCCCTTCTTACGATTTTGTTGATCTTCCCGGCTATAAAAGACTCTAGAAAGAACGGAGACGGAGTTTTTGGAACAGAGCTATGTGTAACTAATTCGGGTGTACTTTCTGAGTGAAATGAATCCATGCCAGATGTTCCATTACTCTTCCGTAGATAAAAACTTCTACTACCTACATCCCCGATCAGTTCTGATTTGTCCAAACCTACCAAGCAAGAAGCAACAAAGTCAACTAAAACTCTGTCAAATCCACTGTATAATAATAAGCTACCGCGTTTAATTTGCCAATTCTATAATGGAAAAGTCTAGGGGACCAGCAGTTTTGTTGAATTTTGGCCAGCATGTAACCAGCAGAAGAAGGTGAACCATTGGATGAAATCTCACACCAATCTCACACCATCAAATCATCATTGATGGCTAGTTGATGGCTAACAATCACAAAAATTACTGGCCCCCTAGCATTGCTCTTCTATAATATATGTCATTTTATATTATAGTATTATATGTTCGGCTAATAATATTATATTATTTAAACTTAGATAGATAATAATTTTTATAAATAATATAAATAATAAATTCTAAAATTAGTTTAATAAAATAAAAATATACTACATTTTAAATTATTTATCTAAATTTTAATATTAACATAATTATCTTAATAAATTGAATATATGATATATCAATTGTTATTTTTATTGTCAATCTATATTTTTTCTTATTATTAGTATTATTAATCAGTGACTTACTTTGGAGACTGAAATGGGATTGATGCAATTGGAATGTTGATGAAGGTGCATCAAGGTCGAGGCTGGGGCTCCTGCCTTCTTCTCTATATATATCGATCACGCGCTTTATTGTGTCATCCACACTGGATCCCAATTTCACCATGGTTCTCACTGGCCCTGGACTTCCTTCAACCGTTACATTAACCACCACCTTAGCTTCCTTCTCATACCTCTGATGTAACTAAAATCAATATAATTATCCACTATTATAATTGTAATTATCACATAACAAACTAGAATTTGATGATCGATCTGGAACAATAATCACAAACGAAACGGTTATATCAAAAGCTGCAGCAGATTGGCGAGAAATTAAAGCTGAAAGCATTCATTTAGAACAAATATACCTTGTTAGGTACAAGGATTGGAGAGGAAGCAAAGAGAGAAGGGGAAGAAACGAAGGCTTCGGAGAAGGTTTGAGGGCGGAAAAGGCTCCCTTCGCTCTTCAACTCATATTCGAAGAAATCGTCTCTGCCTCTCGAGAGAAGCAGAGGCGCCGATGAGCAGCGCTTCAAGATCTTGAGATCAGGCCTCGACTTATTTTTGGACCTCCGACGAGACGACGGAGATGGCGACGGCGAGGGATGCGGCGGTTTGATTCTCCGGGATCGGATCGCAGGCGATCGTCGGCGCGAACTGCTCCGCAACATGCAAGGGGACTTGTTAATTAGTTGGTTCCTGAGTAATATAAAAATGTAAAATCAGTTTTCAAGAACTGTTTTTGTGATTTATATACAAAGTAGGGGAGCTAGAATATGAGAATGGTAGTTAAGTTGAGGGCGTGGGTTGCGTGTGTGGAGGGAACTTATGCCAGGCAGGAATAACCGTCAAGCTCTTTATTATTTTTTTCAATTTTACTACTACTTCACTTTGAATTTGAAGGCAGGGCAGGCACTGCTAAGCTATTTGGTGGGTCTTGTACTCTTGTTCTTGCGTGGGTCCTACACTCCTTTTGTTCGCCTTTAGGGATGCATGGATGCCTTTCATATAGTTTCCTTCGTTCGTTTCCTCTCTCTTTTTTCCTAAAAGTTAACCAAACACGACTCACACCGTGACCGTCCTCCTCTTAATATTCTTTTCTTATTACTTAGGTCAATTCCTTTATTATGTGAAACAGAAGCGGATTAAATAATGTTATCTCATTTTGGTGATGTATGGTCTTGGAAAATGAATCAAGGAATAAATACAGTGAAAATATTGTAATGAATTTCACAGTTCACTGAAAAAGATTAAACATAAACTTTGATTGGGTTTCTTAGGCGGTACGGGCAAGAAGATGACGCTCAAATATTTACTATTCTGGAATAATGAATGAGTCGCCAACCTGTTGACAGGCTTCCTACTGCGGCAAAACAATTACTACTAAAAACACTGGTTCCCTTAGTTTTTTTTGGTCAGGCTGGTTCCCTTAGTTTGAAGATAATAATGATGCAGACAAACACTAGGAGACTAATTTCTAGCTAAGAGGATCCCAGGAACCAAACAAACGTTTTTTTTTTTTTCAAGGATATCCACTGCCGACTAATATCTTCGCTGTGGATCATCTGCCAATACTTTTCTATGCCCAACGAGCAAATGGCTTGCTAAAAGCCTAAGGATCTAAGAAACCCAGCGAACCATGAAATTTTAGGACTGGGTCAATATGTTGTTTCTTTTTATGTTCTGCAATCCATATGGATCCAACTATAACTTCTTTACGTTCGTTACCAAATGAATAAGCCCAAAGAAAAATAAGCTTAAAAGCCCGGTTTGTTTCCTCAAACGTCTCAACTCTATCATATTGCATTTCTTTTCTGTACAAACTACTCTGGGCTGACCATACCGCCCAACAAAAAAAAAGGAGCAAGTAATGATAGTCATATAGCATCCCATTGTCATGGCAATTATAAAATGCTAACTGAATGTGGCTACAAGTATCTACTGACTACTTGCTTTTAATTAATGAAATTAACTAAAAGATCATACTGATTATTTCAATGAAAAGAATGATAATTTTCACTAAAAGTTTTCTTTTTGTTGTTTCCTTAACAAGTGTTATTACGAAAAAGCAAAAACATTAGTAAAATGTAAAAACAATCACATACTCTACTTTCATTCCCCTCCTCTTATTACCTTTGCAAAAAAAAAAAAGTGTAATTTTCTACTATTTTAAAAATTACACAGATGACCATTGTCAAATTTATGTATAATAACATTTCAGATAACATCTTATTCGAATTTCTAAGAGATTTTTATCATGTGTTTCTTGGTCTTGCTCTTTGTATTTTCCTCCTTACACTTTATTCCTACCCGGATACACAAGCAATCTTCAGAATAGAATATATTAATCATCTTAAAAAATATCACTAAGATAATTTATAACAAGCCCGTCTAGCTCAGTCGGTAGAGCGCAAGGCTCTTAACCTTGTGGTCGTGAGTTCGAGCCCCACGGTGGGCGAAATAAGTTTTTCCTATTTCCTACTCTATGTCAATGTCACCCCCCAATTCTTGCTTTTCATTCAACCACTTTTATAAAGTCGGGGGGAAATTGTAAATGAGCTTTTTGTATCTCATTGTTGGTCTCAGCCTTTAAGGCTTTCTTTTTGAAGGCATCACTGGAAATATATTTCTCAATCCTTGGCCATACACGTGGATAGGATTCCTTGGTAAATGGTATTGGTAATGATGGGGCCCGGGCTTTTCCTTTCGGTAGGCGACCAGACCTCTGTTCCTCACCCAACGTACAACCATTCTTCCCTTTTCTTATCCATTTTTGGTATTTCGGATGGATAATAATGGAAGCCAAATATATGTATGTATGTGTATCCTTGCCACTTTTTCTCCATTTTCTTTGCCAAACACAGGAATATAATGAAACTGGGACTGGAAAACCTTCCAACCTTCTTATGGATGCCGATATAGTATATGAAGGGATTTTTTATTGCCACTATCCCTATATATATAGTTGTAGTTGTACTTACTAGAATATAAATTAGAGGTTGTTATGATCTTGTGTGTTTATCAATCAATCAGTGTTCTCACTTCTCAGCGCTCTTCTATTTTACTCCTATTCATTATCTCAAAGCGGGTACGGTACACTCTTTTAATAAGTGTTAGATGCAATATTTAGATAGAGTAGTCGGTACATGAATAATTATAATAATTTATATGGGTTTAGTTTATAATAAATTCAACGAAGAATTAGAGATATAATAAAACAATAATTGACGTCTCAGGTAGTCTCTCATAATCTCATGGACTCAATCTAATTACTCGTTGGTCCCCATCATCAATGTTCTGGATCCGTACCTGCTTTTGCAAATGCATATGGATGGAGAGGGCTTTGATGGAAGTATCAATGATTTCATCAATCAGGAATAGCTACATTACCTTTGGAGCTTGTCTTATTGTTGACCTTTAATTTATTTAAAACTTCTTAGACTATATATATATAAAATTTTTTTTAGGCTTAATTTAAGTGATTATTCATGAACTAAGCCGAGAAGCCACTCAGATACATTACGGACTGTTTTTACGCTAGCACTGCTATCCTTTTTTCACAAACTTTTCCTTGGTTTAAATCATAAATGTTTATATTATGGACCGCATCACCGTATGGTCAACAAAATAAGGAGCAGGATTACATAAGCGTGAATTGGATGGACCAAATCCAAACAAATAGTTTTAACTAAAATTAATAAAGAATTTTATTGAATACTTAAGAATGGGAAAGAAGGTAACAATTAGAATTTTGTGGGCAAAAAATAAAATATAAAAAATAAACAATAGTCGCTACTGGTCCTCCATCTAACACCACTATAATAGTGTGTACTACTACATGTATGTTCATATTATTATTCGTTTATAATGCGCAAATATAAAGTGATGGTGGGTTTGGTGATTTTGTACGTGGTATAACAATATATTAATTATTCTCTACTTGATTTACATACTGTTTGTTGTATTTTATTCTTTATTTTTTTCCGTAGGACTTTGATTCCTAAAGCGATAATGCATTCATGACTAATTGACTTTATACAAAGAAATGGCCTATTATCCCCGTAATGATCTCTATGGGCCAGTATTGCCCTTTCCTTTCTGTGTGTGATATCTTCAATCTAGCGTTGTCGCATCTCAATGTTTCAATGCTAAACCACATGTGTATGTATGGATGTAAAACCCCTTTAGGTAATGTTTCTCTAATGAAAAAAAAAAAGTTTATAGAACAACACTTCATTATTTGTATTATTCTTACAATCATATCTTTTTCTTTGTTACTACATTTTTTTTACAACTGTAGTTTTAAGAATCCGATGTTGGATCCAAAAAGATTGAAATTGATATGATGGTTATATAAGAGACTAATCAACTTCGCGTAAACACAAAACAAATAGTGTAATAGTAATTTGAGAACGCTGTATGCATCTCAACTCTCTCAACTCTCAAGTACTTCATGTGTTTGACAATGGAACCAATAGTAGGTTGCATATTTAATTTCACTCGGCACCGAACAAACAAGGAATATGAATTTCCTGTATGCATTAACGGCAATAGTAAACATTGCATGTCTTTATTTGAATGACCCAATGTCCTTTTGTTTAATTAAGGTTATTCAATTTTAAACTTTTATTGATTTCGTTAAATAAATTAGTTTTTAATTATATTAAATTATTCGTCTAAATAAAAAGTTAATCTAAAAATATTAAAAAAATTGAAAGACTGATATTTTTTATTAAATAATAATAAAAATTAAAATATTAAAAAAAATCTTGAAAATCGATCTAGAATATATTACTCGAAAAATATGTAATTTATAAAGAAGATATCCGTGCTAACGGCAATTCCTTGTTAAATTATTCCACATTTATATCATTTTTAATCTCATATATAACCTTTTCCCATTCCCTTTCATCAGCACATTAAAATTGGGTAATTCATTCAGTACTTGAGTAATGCAGTTGACTTATTATTAATTAAAATGACAACTTACTAATTATGCCCGATTTGCTAATCTCATTGTTAAGTCCTTAAATTTTGATTAATCTAAATAAATAATATTATTTGAACATCCAATAACCAATATTATTGCAATACTGATTTAAGAATTTGATTAAAGACGGTTAAGAAAGTAAATAAAACTTTTAATTTTTTCGATACATTAAATATATAAAACCTTTAAAATTTTATATTTACTTTATATATTCAGTAAAACATTTTATATAAAATATTCTTTACTAATTCTATAAAGACCTTGTTAACAGGGACGGGTCTTTTAGGAACAATGGAGCCTCCTCAAGTATTTTATAAAAATATTAGTAATATATCATTATTATAGATTATAAATAGTTCATTTGAGAAAGGTTAAGATTCAAGGGAAAAAAAATATGTTACAACATCAACCTTTCATGATAATTTTACTATTCTAATTGTATCGTATCTCTTATACGTCGAAAAAAAAAAGGGTTATACCTTGGTAAGATAAAACAAAATTTAAATTAAATCAAACTCTTTATCATAACCGACTCTTTTCCAAAAATCTCGCAACTAGTCAGTCACAACTAACAGACTAACGAATGATTCAAACTTAAAGGTTATAAATCAAGGAAAAACCCTCCACATATAGACAACTAACAATACCATCACCGATATTATACTCGTTTCTGTTAAAATTTTTTATTGATTTGAACGTCAGAGTCTTTTTTGTACGTACCACGCTTGGGTTCAAATTCACGAGAGTACTTTGCTTCCAAGCTGAGCCACTGTAGTTCTAGGAAGAATGAAGTTGACCTATAGCTCGGAAAGGAGTATCCTTGCCAAATAAGACACGCTGTAAATAAGATAAGACACGTCTCGAAGTCCACGTATTGTGTTTGCACACATGTTATGACACGTAGCTTAAGACATGTCACGAGGTCTACATATTGTGTTTGCACATGTGTTATGACATGTAGCTTATCTCGTTTACAATGTAAACGAGATAAGGTTTAGATGCACATATATAAGGAACTTGTTCACAGCGCCTCAAGTATCACATTCCTTCCCCCTTAACCTTCATTTCTCCCTTTGTCAGATGTTTTCTTGGTATTTTTTAGATACTTAGACGTTATGGCGTGCATAGATGCACGGGACAATGACGTCAGTTGCCTGAATGCGATTTAGTACATTGCGGGAGCGATCGACTTCCAGGTTAGTGTTGTTGTTTTTCTCTTTTAAATAAATAAGCATATAATTATAGTTATGGTACTTTTATAGATTTAGTGTTTATACATGAGTATAATGGATTATGTTTTGGTAACATAAAATAGGTTAGTTGGCATGTTATTAACATTTGTTAGGTGTGGAATGTATTCTTACACTACAATAAAGGTGGAGGATAGCGGCCAAAAATTGTTGGCCGTTAATCCAACTGCTGCAGCTAACGAAAATACCAGCTATTGTCACTCTGCCGCCGTAACTTCTGCTTGAAGAGCGGCTACTGCATGAAGAACCGCCAGTAATCAAGATCTTTATCCTAATTAACTTAGTTATTCAATCTTATTTTATCTAATAACCAACAATTTTTCCCACAGCTGTAGCTCTAAAAACCCGCAAAAACATATTGGAAGCACCCGAAACTCTAAAGTCGCTGCTCCACAGTGCGCCACTGCTTCCCATCCATCATCCTCTCTCCGGCGTCGACCTTTCGTGCCTCCTCCATAGTGCATGAAACCCCTGCTCCATCCTCCACGGTGTGTGAGAAATCCTTAAGATCTGCTCTACACTTCGCGTTTGTGTGGTTGTGGAGTAGCGCGGCTGACATCCGTCTTTATCTCCCCAGCGTCGACTTTTCACCTTTCCTCCACAGTCTGTGAAATCCCTGCTTCCCCCTCCATGGTGTGCGAAATCCCTAATCTCTTCTCCACTTACTTTCATCACATTCTTTGATGAACAGGCACTGGTGCGGGATTTTATAACCCACAAACTAACCAGCAAGTGCACTGGGTCATACCAAGTAATACCTCAGGTGAGTGAGGGTCGATCCCACAATGATTGATGGACCAAGCAACAATGGTTAAATGATTAGCTTAGTTAGGCAAGCAGAAAATGGTTTTGAGATGCTCAAAATGTTTAAATTGAAAACATCAGAAGGCAGACACGCAAGTAAATAAATTGAAAATAAAATATTGGAGAAATAGTTAAGACTTCAGAGTTATCTATTTTTCCGGATTAACTTTTCTTACTAACTATTTTAATCGTGTAGGATTTAATTTATGGCAAACTATATGTGACTAGACCATAATTTCTTAGACCTTTCTAGGCTCCTCTAGAATTCATCGACTGCCAATGTCTTGGTCAATTAATTTCAATTAGAGGGTGAAGTTCAAATTCCAGTTTATATGCCACAAAAATTCTAATTTCCCAAAAATAAGAGGATTATATGTCACGTATCTTGTTAAATCCAAATAATTAAAATTTAGGAGAATATGTTTTCAAGCTATTGTTCAAGTAAAGAGCTTTTCCAAATTTTACAAGAACTCAAATAGAAAGAGGGTCATACTTCTGTTCCACCCAAATTCATAAGATAAAGAGCGAAAATAATTCTTAAATTATAAATCCACACATGAATTAAAATAGAAAAAGCCATAAAATCAATCCATACAAATAGACAGAGCTCATAACCTTAACAATAGAGGTTTAGTTGCTCATGGAATGCAGAATGTAAATTGGTATAGAATTCCCTAATGGAATCCCCCCTAATGGAACCTCCTCAATAGAAGAGAAGTCTTTCCTTTTTATAACTAATCCTAATTAATTTAAAATCTAATTTTTAAAATTAAAATAATATATTTTCCTATTTTAAAATCAAATTTGAATTTAAATCAGAATTAACTAACTACTCCGCGTCTTGTAACGTGGGAACCACTTGACTTCACTGGATCCGTGCTTAACTTGGGTGCTAAAATGGGGCCCAGAAATCACCCCCAGTGTTTTCTGCTCGTGGCGCATGTCACGCGTACGTGTCAGTCACGCGTACGCGTCGATGGTCTTTTTCCACAAGTCACGCGGACGCGTCAGTCACGTGCACGCGTCGCTGTGCAATTCTTCAAATCATGCGTATGCGTCAGTCACGCGCACGCGTCGCCATGGAAGCTCCAAATCACGCGCACGCGTCAGTCACGCGTACGCGTCGCTCCTCGATGCCATCTCCTTTGATTCTTGTGCTGTAGAAACTCAATCAAATCCAGCCGAATGCTACCTAAAATAAACAAAATTGCACACGACTCAAAGTAGCATCCATATTAGATAGAAGATAATTAATTCTTTACTAAACTCAATAAATTAGATGCAAATTCACTAGGAAAAGATAGGAAAGATACTCACGCATCAGGCACCATGTTGTGGAACCCATATTTGGAATTTTTCAATTATTACTTGTGAACACAATAAACATTGCTGATAATAAAACTAATTGAAACCTGTAGTTAGTAGTATATTGCAAGTAGCATTCCATTCCATTCCTATAATGCATTTTAATTTAAAGGTTCCTCAGTCCTCTATCTATGATCTTTCTACTTTCTTCCTAAACCTTTAGTTCGTTCTTCACCATTGCTCTTTCTTTCTTGTTTTCACTCTTGATCACTTACAAAATTTGAATCCTTTTTTTTCCTCAAAATTTGGCTATTTTTTCTATATCTTCTATTAGTTAGGTTTAATTGTGGCTTTTTAGAGGTAGAGATTTAAATGTACATTTACTTGGATTTATTGTATGCTTTGTAATTTCTTTTTGTCTCTCATATTCTCATTAATGGATTGCTAAAGTGAAGACTCTGTCTTCAAATCGATAATACACCTATGATATAGATATTTTGTATGCTTTTGGTTTGTGAGTAATTTTATGTAATTTCAATTATCACTTTATACTAGGTTCCTAACCTTTTGCTAGTGTTTGCCTTTATTTACTGTTGGTAATTCATACACTATGGCTTAGTGAGTTAGGTGTCAAATAGGCAAAAGTGAAACTGTGTCCTTTTTTTTTCCTTGTTAACTTGATATTCAGTTTTTATGTTTTGGTTTTGGATCTTAAGTATGTTGATTGCTTCTTTATAACTTATTCTGGACACTGTGGGTTTTCCTTGATTATGTTGTTTTTGATCTTATCTACTGAACTGATTAAATTTGAAGGCAAGCAAAGGATAAAGATACCTAAGAAGCATTTGGACAATAAAAGTCCCAAGATACAACTTCTAGCACTTTTTATTAGTATTTCTCTTCTATAGGGTTGTGATACCCGTTTACTCCACCTTTAAGGCTATTGAGAGTAAAGACGAAAATGAAAAGCACAAGTGGTTATTGTATTGGGCAGGTTCCTAATTTTCCTTCCTTCTCAATGAATACAAAATTGCTTACATTGATCCCTGTCATATACTTGTCCTAAAATCTTGTAATTGTTAGTGCTTACAAGTTATAATAGTTAGTTGTGTTTGTATCATTCAAATTTGATTGACAATGTTGGAAGAATTCCCAACTGAGCGAAAATAACTTTTGATAATCATCTGTGCAAGTTTAAGTTTTTAGTCCTTTTGGGTTGCCTAGTTGAACTTGCTATTCTGCATATTTTATTTTTTATTTATATTTTTTGTAAGAGTTCGTTGAGTTGATGGTTTAATCTGTAAAATGGGTATATTAACACTGATCTCTCTTATGGTTTTCCAGCTTATGGATGTTTCAGTGAAGCAGAAATGTTTGCAAAAAAGTTACTTTCCTAGTACGGTCGAGTCATCATTATCTCCACATGTTTATTTCATTTGTCTATGTTAACTGTAATGATTAATCTTTTTTTTTTCTTCTTAGAAACTTTCCTAAGTATTTATTTCAGGTCTTCATAGTTAAAGTAGCTAGTTCTATGTTTTCTTGTTATTTGCTTCCAATGTTTTCTTCTTGTGATCTTCCACAATTAATGCTCTCCTGATGCCTCGAACCAATTATATTGAGAATTTCTATCTTGCTTTGATTGTTTTGCTTTTATATTTAACATTTTGCTTGGATTATTCTGGGATCTAAGTGTTTGCTTATCATATTTAATCAGGTTCCCACTCTATTACCACATGAAGTTTGCATTTCTTGTTTGGCTACAGCTTCCTACTATTAATGTAAGCTTAATCAAACGTCTGTACATTACTGCTTTTCTTGCCGTGTTTTCAAAAAATTTGCTTCGTTAGTTAGTTAGTTAGTTAGTTAGTTAGTTAGTCAATACTATCTTTTTTAGCTCTTGAGCAGGATATATTATATTATGATATTTTACTTCTCTTTTAGTTGTCCTTGTCTACGGGATAACATTTCCGGTACATTGGGTAGTAGTAAATTAACAAAACTATATGGTGCTTGTTGAACAGGATGCAAAACAACTCTATACTGATCATTTGTGTTCATTCTTGTTGAGGCATCAAGCTAGACTTGATCAAGTTGTCGATGTTGTGTATGGTGAAATGGTAAAAATCTATTTGCTAATTTTGTTATCATTTGAATTTAAAAATGCATGATTTCTTTTAGGTTCTTTTGAAAAGAAAAATATGTTTTCCCCTTCCTTTCCACATAGTAAATTTGTCATTGCACACCAGGTGGAATTTCAACTTGCAAGATCTCTACTAATGAACATTTTAGTGACAAGCATGCATGTAAACTCTGTAGCTCTATTTACACCATTTAATCTTCTATTTCAATGTAATATAGTCAATTTGTTATTTCGAAAGGAACAAAATGGTTAAATAAAAGTTAGAATATAGGAGTTCTTTTAATTGATTTAGTTTTTCTATTTATTGTTCTGTGTTTGTTTAAATTTAGTAGATTTGTTGTGAACTTGTGATTGGAATATGGCAGTGTAGATTTAAGCACATAATTTAACTAGGAGTTTCGAAATTGATTGCATAGTAGGATTTATGTACCCCTACATAGAAAGTGGTCTTGTGGTTTTGATCATCATAATCGATTAAATTTTCTTTTCATACAAAAGATATGTTTTAATTTGTTGTTAGTTTTTCGCATAAGAGATCTCTTTGCTCATGTTATCTGTATACCCTATCAGCAAATCAAATGGTTAAGAGTATCATTTGACCAGTTAGAAGGGAACCAAATCGTATCAAAGGACCAAAGAGGCTGCCGGTTTAGGATTTTAAATCAGACGAAGAGTGATCTGTTTGTTTCTCGTCATTAGACAAGCATCGATTGGATAGTTTTAAAACACACAAATATTGTGATATGTGTGTAGTTTTGTCTTAGTTCTGAGCTTTAATTCTATTTTCTTTCATTTTTCCTTTGTTTCCATCATTGTACATAGGAAATTTACATATTGTATCCAATAAGACAATGTTCTTGGCTATTAGTTGAACCTGGGAGTGAGATAGAAATTTAATTAACAAAAGTAATATACATACATCATTAGTACCTCACCTAGTTCATGTTTAATTTCATAATGTGTTATAAAAGTATGGGAGAGTATATATAAAGCATGTGTGATGCATCTGATTGAGGGTAACTAAGCAGGCTTCACATGGCTTATGTTTGCAGTTTACTTCATTAGTTCTTAGCAAGAGATTTATTATGTTGATATTTTTAGAAATATATTATTT
This sequence comes from Arachis hypogaea, assembly GCF_003086295.3. Taxonomy (NCBI): domain Eukaryota; kingdom Viridiplantae; phylum Streptophyta; class Magnoliopsida; order Fabales; family Fabaceae; genus Arachis; species Arachis hypogaea. Next base: position 13,586,569 of record NC_092040.1, read on the forward strand.
TATTTTTTAATTAATCTTTTTGCTTTTGCCATAAGTTTAGATTCAATAGATGAAAAATATTAAGATTTATAGTATTAAAAATTTTAAAAAAGGCCAAAAAATATATCATTGAACTTAAACAAAAAAAATCCATTTTTTAATTTGTATTGAAATTAACGGCGGATTTATAACCGCCACAAATAGCCCTAAATTAAAAAGTGTAAGAACATTGCTGCGGTTCGTAACCGCCAGCAAAAAATGGCTTAAATCCTAATACTTGTATATCGCGGCGGTTTAAAACTGCTGCTAAATTAATTGCCACAAAATACTGATTTAGTGGCTTTTATAATAGCGGTTGCTGGAAACTGCCGCAAAACCTTATTCCCGCGCCAATAACTAAGACATTTTCCTTAGCGGCCGGCGTCGGCGTTTGATTTTGTGACAGTTTCATGAAAAAAACTGCCGCAATGTAGCGCCTCTCTTATAGGGGTGGCAGGAGTACCCAAACTTGCGGGCACCTGACCCGGCCCTGCCCGTTTCGGGAGAGTTTAAACCCAACCCGGAAGCGGAACGGGTTTGATCGGGGCGGGGCAGGGTCAGGGTCGGGGGTTAGGGTAAACCCTCCCCGGAGTGTATATGTATATATATGTTTCTAGAGATTAGGGTTCTTTTGTTTGTGCCTCCATTAGATCCCAAGTCTCCAGAGGAGGAGGAGACTTCTTCTTCTTCTTCTTCTTCTTCTTCTTCTTCTTCTTCTTCTTCTTCAGAGAACCATAGTCACCACAGTCTTCTTTTCCGCTGCCCAATCCTCTGCCTCCTTGTTGTTTCTGTAGCTCAGTACCGCAGTTTCCTGCCGTCACTGCTTAGCACCCGCCTGTCGTCACTTCTCAGACCCATAGCTCCGTAAGACCATAAGTTCTTCTCTCTCTCTCTCTCTCTCTCTCTCTCTCTCTCTCTCTCTCTCTCTCTCACATTGTGAGATCTATGTTCTTCCTTTATTCTTCCGCAGATTCATCGTTTGGTCGCTGTCGTTGTGAGTTTACCCATCGCTATTGCATGTGAGCCCGTCATCGAAGCCCCATTTCTCTGTCTCTTTGAGTCTGTGACCGCCGGTAAGTTCTGTAATTTTTTATTTAATTTTGTTAATATATGTGCTGTACAATGAGTTTATAAGTGTTTGATTGAGAATTTTGTTGTAATTTTATTGATTTAAGAATTACTTTGTTGATTGTAATTTTTGTGTGTGTTTTATTGTAGTTTTTCATTTTTTATTTTGATTATGTGTTCTAATTTTGTTAATAATTAAACCAAAAATAGCAAACAAGACTCTTGGAGCATGTAATGAAATTGTCCAAGCTAACATAGACAACCAGCATAGATCAATGCTTCACTTGGTCAGGATTTCAGAAAGATATGTTCATTAACATTGTTGATATTATAATAGACTCTGTACATACTTGATTTATATGTGTTGACATTACAACATTGTTGACATTACATACAACCATGAATTTATATGTGTTTGATTGAGAATTTTGTTAAAATTTGGCCATTTCTTGTTTTTAGGGGGTTATCATGGCAGTTGGAGCATCAAAGCCTCAATAGGCTGATGTAACTAGATTCTTCAAGGTGAAAAATAAGATGCTAGTAACTATAAGTGTATATATTTTCTTTCAAGTAGTTATGTTTATGCACTTATTAGAACACCATATGAAGCCAATCAAGCCATTGCCACGAAAAGATAAAATAAAAATAGAAAGAACAAATATTTCTTTGTTGGTGATCTGCATGACTCAGAATAACATCTTCAAATGTCTCTAATTATAATTTTTTATTTTCCATTTTGATTGAGAATAAAGACTTTGTGATTTCAACTTTGTTTATATGTGTTAATTGCAGTTTTTTATTTTTTATTTTGATTGAGAATCAAAGACGTTGTAATTACAATTTTATTTATGTGTTTGATTGCAGTTTTTTATTTTTTTGATTTTTTTTCATGACATTGGCATGTTGCAATTGGTTATATATGTTGATTGAGAATGAGACTATGATATCTATGCTTTAGATAAACAAAACAAGAAAATAATTAGTACTTTTATAGTTTATACTAGTATTTGTAATCTAATACTTACCTATGCTATCATGTTTCTTTGTAAAGTTTTCAAAGTGCCTCCAACCTTTAACAGAACTAAACTTAAATTAGGTGAAATATATTTATATCTACTAATTCATTTATGTTTGTATTTTAATTTATGTATAAATTTAAAATTTTTATCTTAATTTATACATGAGTATGTAAAACTTAAAATGTTATTTAACTTTTATAGGGGCGTATAGGGGTAGGTAAGGGAGGGGCGGGTACCCGGGGGTGGGTTAGGGTAGAGCAATTTACTACTCGCAGTAGGGGTGGGGCGGGTAGTAGTAAAGTAAAAGGAGGACGGGACGGGGTCGGGTAAGGCAAAAAACCGCCCCTACTCGCCCCGCTGCCACCCCTACTCTCTTGTAGTGTTAGTAAATGTTAATTGATTAATTTAATTTAATTTATTTATTAAATGTTTATTATGTTTTTTTATTTCTTTAAATCAAATCTTATATTTTTTATTTTTAATTAATTTTGAATATGTTAGAGAACTTATTTTACTGGATATTTGTTAAAATAATATTAGATAAATTTTTTAAATGTTTGATTTTTAAAGTTAATTATTCTGAAATGTGAAATAATTGTTATTATTGTTTTTATCTTTTTATTTCATAATAAAAATATTTACAATTGAAATAGATTTGTTATTGAAATATTTTTATTTTTTAACAAAGGCCACACCTACTACTCCCTAGGCGAGTGAGCCACACTCTTGCACCACTGAACGTCAAAAGGGAGGCTAACTTTGGCAACACGATGTAGCTCAGGGACTTTGTCTTTGACAATTCCCTGATTACTGCATTCGTGGAGTATTGATGTCTGTAGATCTACACTTTCCACTTGACTTGGGGTGAGTGCACCATTACCCTACAATATGTTGCATACCACCTTGGGTTACAAATTCACAGAGAGCCAGTGGGTGGGTGCTAGCATGATTTTCATAGATGGTCCCAGCACCCGACCTGTGAGTGGATAGATGAGCCCCTTAGTGCCAGGCATCTTCATGCTCAACAGCAGAGAGTGCAAAGAAATGAGTCATTCTCTATCAAGATTACGTGGTTGAGGGACCGAGTACGGCATATTCCAACTACTATAGATGCAACCACCCTTCGACATTACAGTAGGTGTTACATCTTGTTGCTGATTGGGAATTGTCTGATGACAGAAAAATTAAACAATCAGGTCCATATCAAGTGGCTGCCCTTATTAGACTGTCTTGGAGATCCATTGTACTTGCCTGGACGTACCACTCTTTATGCTCTGTAGCATATCAATCTACCATAGACATTGCTTGATACACTCTGGTATCGTAGATCTACCATAGATTTCTTTAGTGGTGTCCACCAGAGAGATAGATTCTAATATTTTTGCTAGCCGTGAGGTAACTATTTTCATATGCGATTATTGTAGTTTTTATGTATGTTATTCAAAAGTTTGTTGCATAATTTGAGAGATTATTATTGTTGCATATGTCCATAGTTTGATAGGTTTGGCCCAGTAGAATAGGGACCAGTTTGACCATCAAGCCCTCTGAAGACCTGATCAATATCGATCGGTTCCTGACCACCACAAGATGGACAACTGCTGCAGCCTCTCGTAAGTACATCGCAGGATGGCTGAAATCGGTAAATAATGTGTACCCTTAAGAACTGCATTCATACACTCGGAGAGATTCATTGTCATGTGCTTAAACATGTGACTGCTATCATAGTGGCATATTTCCTTGTTGAATCTACTGGCCCAGTCTGCCATCTTAAGTGATAAACCTTTCAAAGCATCCATATACCACTCATACCCAGTCTTGCTTGGACTATAGTCTGCCTTCATGAGATATCACTTTCCCTTGGCAGATTAGAGACATAACATGAAGTTTGCAGCCATGTGCCTAACACAAAAAGCATGGAACTCTCTAAGAGGCTTCCAACCACTATCATCGACTCTAAGTGAAGCCTTGATCACTTGGGATCTATCAAATATAATCAAAAGTCCTTCTTGTAGTGTCACATGTCGTCTTAAGTTGGTAAGGAAAAACGACCAGGACTCCAAAGTCTCAGACTCAATAATTGCCAATGCCACAGAAAGGATATTACTGTTACCGTCTTGTGCCACTCTAATTAGCAACACACCACCATATTTTCCATACAGGTGTCCAAAATACCTTATCAAATTGGATGCAGTTGCATACCACTAAGTGCCCATCATAGTATGGTACGGCTCTGAAATCAAATATTGTTCAAGACAACAAATATGCAATGTTTGGAGCAACCTCGGTACCTTATTATATGACTCCTCCCAGTTACCTTATTATAACTAAAATAATCATGATAAATAAGAATATACACCACAATTAAACTTGACCTCACCAATATTTGAGATTCTTTTAGAGGGCAACACGGAGACTTCAACGACATCCTACTGCAAATTGCCTGCAATGCACATGGTACTTTAATTAATCTGACTTACCAACTCGGTATTCAACACTTCTACGAATGCTGTAATTCTTTACACCTTGCATTACTGCCTCTCTATTTTTGGATATGTGACCAACTCTAAACTCCACACTATCGTCTATGTTGTAATCGTCCCCACCCATATTGAAAAATGGAGTTTTCTCATACATCACGTCCAGATCAAATGTATGATAGTGACTAGGTACAGCTAATAAGATTTGTTATGGGGCCGGCAAAAGATATCAAATTGATGTATCGATCGGAGTCTCTGGTACAAACTTCTCCTTATCATCATCCTCAGAAGAATAACTATCATTACTATCGGCAACATACTCTTCATCGAACTCCTCACCATCCACGTCCATGTCTACTGCTGGACTAGCACAATGCAGTGGTGGTGGTGCAAGAGGTGGATCATCTTGGACAAAATTTAAGTGGCTAGATCCACCTACACCAGCATCACCAACCTCCACAGAAAGCTCCATCACTTGTTCCGCCATGATTCTCCCATGGATACCAGACATGAGGCGCACATGCTTATTGCCATGGAGCCTAAACAGACGAAATTGAAAGACTCCATTTTTCATTGGTACTAGCAACCTATACCCAACTCTTCCAACCTCTTTTATCTCACTAGCATTGATGTTATTTAATATTAGACTCTTTAGCTCAGACAAAGAATTTACTCTCCGAGTGTATAACAGAATAGAATTATCATACTCAAATATCACCACAGTGTCACTGTTTCTCATATGATATTTGGGATACACACTTACAATCACATATCCATTACCACTAGATATTTTTGCTTAATTTTTAGAAGAAAAATGGAGGAGAAGAAGTGAAATATTTGTAAAGAATGGTGTAGATCCTTTTATAGTTGCTCAAAATTTGTTGTACTGTATTTCATTTACAGTGAAAATGACATAACTTTTTGTTTATCTCATTTATAGATAGTGTAAATAAAATAAGTGTGTGTATATCTCATTTACACTGTACAGGGGATACGTGTTGATCATTCTCTCCCATGTATCACGTGTTAAAACATGACACATGCAATGACAAACGCGTCTTATCTCATTTACAGTATTGTTTCACTTGTCTTATACCGCACCTCTCTTAGGGGCTAGTTTGTACTTTTGGTACCCAACTACTAATAACTTCCATCTTTCTTATGGAATGATGGACCTGACCTTGATGGAAATTTCTGCTTTGATTGGCATTGCTCCCTATGGGGAGGATGCATGCTGGACCACTTTATCCCTGATGATTTATTCGACATCAACTTTGACTCGACCTTTATGTCAGGTTTTATTCTAAACAACATTGGTTCTGAGGGTGACCCTGTGACTGACAGTGAACATGTATCTTTCTTACTCTTGTGGATAAATGCTTTTATTTTTGTTCAAAATCAATTCAAATCCAAAAAAGTAATTATTTGCCATTAGCTATCATGCTTCACTATAAAAAATATGTCAATCTCCTTTCTCTAATTCTGGATCAATTGTATGAAACACTTTCTTTAATAATTAGTGAGATTCAACGAGGTGAGTCTTCGATCAAACCCTTTGGTCCTCTCTGGGTTATAAACCCATGGTTGAAGGTTGTACTCGAAGCCCAATTCACTGCCTCCTCTTCTGATGTTCCAAAAGCTCAGCTTGATGGTTTCTGAATTTCTTTTCTTTCTTGGTCAAAACCAAAAAGCATGTCATCCATCTACGCTTTTTGTTACTTCATCAGTCTCCTTCTCAACATCGAGACTAATGATTACTCTTCTTTCTACCCAAATCCCTTTACCTGTCGAAAAAGTGTAGTGGAATATCTCCATTCTTTAACTAGCCACAAACCTGAAATCAAGAGACTGTCAATGAACTACGGTCAAAAATCTTAATTCCCCAAATTCTTCATGTGGATCTCCTTCATGAGTCGACCATGGCTCTAAAAAAGAAATTGGTCACCTATTCCCCCACAATATGTGTCAAGGCAGTTTGGTCTTGCACAAGGATTGCCTTTTGCTCCTTCTCTCGACCCTGGAGCACAAATGATCCATTATGAGGTGTCAAGTTTGGAGGAATTTGATCAAATTTTGGACTTTAATTATCAAATGGTGACTTCTCAATATCAAACATATGATATTAAGTTTTTCTTTCTCTCAACACCTGTCTTCCCAAGTGGTGGTCGACCTATTACAATTCTTATTATACATCATCTGAACAAGCAGTCTCTAATTTGGTTCATCCTACCGCACAGACTGCTGCTGCATCGAAGAATACTAAAGATGAGCATATCAAAGAAATTCTTAAGTTCAAAAAATATTATAAGGTAAAATGGAATTTCAGGAAGGTAAAGTATGTTTTCAATAAGGCCTTAAGGTATAGGAAAAGAAGAAGGAAACATACTTTCGTAGATAGAAATTTTGAACAACTAATAGACAAAATGAAACACAAAACTTGACTTATTAAGGAAAATAACTAGGAAAAATAAAATAACTAAGGGGACACCAAACTTAATTTCAGAAATTAAGAGAAAATTTTAAATAACTTAAGACTTAATTTTTGAACATTAAAGAATAAGAATAAATAAAAAATAAAAATTAAGAACGTCTAATCTAAGCAATCAAATAACGGGTAGTTGTCAATCACAGTCAATCCCCGGCAACAGTGCCAAAAACTTGGTGTGAAATTCAAAGTCCACAAACTATCCGCAAGTGCATCGGATCGTACCAAGTAATACGTCAGGTGAATGAGGGTCGATCCCACGAGGATTGATGGACTGAGCAACAATAGTCGAATGATTCACTTAATCAGACAAGTAGAAAATGGTGTTTTGGGATTCAAAGTGCATTAAACAATAATTCAAGAGTTCAGAAAGCAAACAGTAGATTCGGTGTAAGAAGTATGTGAGAGAACAATTAAGGTTTCAGATATGTTTATTTTTTTGAATTTATATTTCTTACCAACTATTTTAATCATGCAAGATTCATTCATGGCAAACTATAATTGACTAAATTCTAATTCCTTAGTGATTTAGTCTCCTCTAACCTAATCAACCGCCAATTCCTTGGTCACTTAATATAGATTAAAGGGTTAGGTTCAATTCTAGTTTATTAGCCACAAAAATCCTAATTACCCAAATATAAGAAGATTATATGTCACGTATCCCGTTAAGTCCAAGAAATTAGTGGTTTAGGAGGAGTTTACTTTCAAGTTAATATTCAAGTGAGATAACTTTTCCAAGAATTTATATAAAATAAGAGTTATTTTCTAATACACTCATATTCATAAGATGAAGAACGAAAGTAATCCTTGACATTAAATCAATACATTAATTAAAATAGAGTGGCAATAGTATCAATCCATAGAATAAACAGAACTCCAAACCTTAACCAACGAGATTTAGTTGCTCATGACTCAAAGAAAAGTTAGGGTTCAAAAATGTGTGAAAATTAGAATGAGGTAAAAGAGAAGAGAGTTCGAAGGGCTAAATCTTTACCTTTTTATATCTAACCTAATTTTGATTTGAAAATAAAACAGAATAATAAATTCTAGGCCTAAAAGATTGTGTTTGTAAATAAAAATAACTAAAACAAAATAAAATATAATAATTAGAACCCAAATCTAACTAATGAAGCCCCTTTAGTTGAAGTTGGATCTGTGTCATTGGCGTTAAATGCTAGAATCGGCGTTTAGCGCCTTAGGTGACAGAAAACTTCCTAACGTTGCTGTCTTCCTGGTGCCAAATGCCAGGTTTGGCGTTTAGCACCTGACGAGGCAGAAGCTTATTACGAATCACAAAGCACCTGGCGCTAAACGCTCAGGTCTGCATTTAGTGCCAACTTGACAGAATGGTCACACACATTCCAAAGCTCTTGGGCGCTAAACGCTAGATGTGGCATTTAGCGCTAGCTTAGCAGATTCAAAATTCTTCTCTTTTTTTGCATTCGAACTCTGCCAAACCGACCCAAACTTTACCTGAAATAATAAAACACTAAAGCGACTTAAAGTAGCATCCAAATAGGCTTCAAACACTAAAATATGAATCAAACTCAATAAATTCATATCTAAAATAATAACAAAATAAAGAAAAGATGCTCATGCATCACATACGTGGCTGTTCGAATATCCAGCTTTCAACAACCGTTTGACCTCCTCTTTGATTTTTTTTCCATGATTTTAAGCTCAAAACATCTTGGAACTTGCTTGATTAGTCGAACATTCTAAAGGATGGGAAGCTTATGCTCGACAAGCAATCTATCCAACCAAGACATCTCCTTATATTGCCAAGTAAAACAATCTTAGTGTTCCTTCAATACCTTTATTGACTCCCTTTTGAAATCAGGGTCTAGGCATTTACTTACATAGGTAATTCAACCTTCTCCACCAATCTCGACTTCATCGAGATGATCTTGTACTTCAATTTTTTTTATTGTGCAAATCTTTTAAAAATAAATCGAACTTCTTAAACCTTATAGGGTAGAGATCATATATACAATCTAGTGTACGTTCACATGTGCACTCTTTCTTCTTAGCCATATAGGTTGAGAGTCGAGCCCAATGACTTGATATATCTATTAAGTGAATTTTGTGGTCAAGTTATCCTTGGCCTTAGGGACCAACTTCATGCCATGAGCCCCTATATAATAACCTTTGATGAGAGTAGGGTCAAAGTTGCTCATACCAATATCTAGTGGTCGAATACTAGTTTGATACTCTTTGAAGCTGACGTTCATCTGTTCAACATAGCAAGGACTGTCATCAGCTTCGATCTCTTCGATCATTCCATCCTCATCCCAAAGCACCAATTTTCGATGCAGGGTCAAGGGTATTACCCTACTCCATCGATCGAATCTCTTCCCAATAGCATGTAAAAGTCGCTTTGGTAGGTATTACTATAAACATTATTGATTATCGTTCGACACTTCCTATCTTGACCCTGAATGGGATCATTCCTAAGGCATTCCTAAGGCTGTTGATGACTTACTATTGAATCTAATGACAGCCAAATTTGTTTTTATCAGATCTTCGACTGTCTTTTGGAACAAAGGTAGCATACTTTCAGGAGGTAAATTAATTGCTGCTCCTCTATCAACCAGGATACGATTGATCATAACTCCTTTAACCTTAGCTTTAATATGGAAGGGTCAAAGATGACCTTTGGTGATTTCATTAGGTTTCTTGAACAATCCTTCTTTAATCAATCCATTCTCGACAAACATGTATTCGTCTCTTGGAATGACATCATTACAATCTCCCTCGAAACAATTCTAAAGCTCTCTAGGGTTACCATAGAAGTCGATAGGGAGAATAGACATCGTGGCCACGTATCCAAAACCAGTTTCTCCAAACATTACATCTAGGTCATCCTTGACTCTAGAGTCAAATGTTTATGTTAATGCTTCCTCCTTTTCTTTCCCTTTGAGAATCGGCTTGGTTAACTAGGTTTCTTTCGACTCATCTTTTGACTCTTGGCTCTTAATCCTCGAAGATGCTTTATCCTCCTTATGTTCTTGCTTTTGACGCAACTTGCCCTCTTTGCTCAACTCTAGATATGGACCCTTTGTGTCGACATAAGAACCCTATGACTGAGCGAAAGTTTTTAGAATGAAGGGAGATCTATCCTAGAAGTTGCATCGAGATCATACTCGACCACTCCCTCTTCTGCATGCCGCTCATCGAGAAGCACCTTTCTTTTGGTTTTCAGTCCAATTTTCAAATCCTACTCCAGGAACGTTGAAATTATAATTCCTCGAGTAGTTTTAAGCATTCTTTTGTATCCATTTATTATTTGACATGTTAGAGGGAGGAACTCTAGCTCAACTTGATATTCCTTAAGGTTTCTGATCGACTATGACAATAGTGCGCATCTGTTATTTGACAGGCACACTAGAAGAGTCTCGACTTTTACCTCCCTACTTTAATTGGGTTTGCCTTAATTCTTCTTGGTAAACCTGCTTTCTACTCTTTTTATAAGAGTCGAAAGTCTTAGTAGCTGATGTGTCGAATAGAGCACTGCATCGAGGGCATATGGCAACATTCCCTGCTTCTTCCCTTTGCCTTAGCAAAAAATTCAACAAAGTCTTATCTTGCTTTTGGATAGATCAGTTTTTTTTGTTTTGAACATATCGAGTTCGAACTGATAATCTTTTTCCATGGGCTCAATAGAGGCTATGTTGATAGAGAAAGTTATTTTCTCTATTTCAGCAAAATTTGACGTGACCTGAAAAGGATCAGAGTCTACTTTCATTTCAGGCTTCTCTGAAAACTTTAGTTGACCATTCCTAATAGCCTTTTGTAATAAGTCCCTGAAACATACACAATTATTAGTATAATGCCAAAATGTTTGATGGAATTTATAAAACTTTTTATTTCTAATTTCAAAAACATATGACATTTTCTTCCCTTAAGGGAATACAAGCTATTTATCTTTTAATAACATGTCGAATATTTGTTTAGATTTTGTCAAATCAAAAGAATAGTTTCTTCCTCCCGATAAATGAGTTTCGCCTTTTGCTGGATTAAGATATCGACACACATGTGGAGGTCCAACTTTTTATTCTGCAGCAAAGGTAGATTCATTGTAGGACTCTTCCTCACTCATACAGTCGTCATAATTTACTTTCTTGTTAAAGAAATGTTTTCTTTTATTTGACTCTAGTTTCTCTTTTTATTTATTTAGTTTTTCAATTTGTTGTACTTAGCTAACTGAGCCAAATCCAAAAGTTGCTGGTTTACTAACTTCTTTTGAATATTCAAATTGAGACCATTTATGGCCATCTTGACTACTTCAGGTTCAGAAATAGCAGTAAAACACTTGTTTCTCATATTCTTGAATCGTATTAAGTAGTCATCGATTGACTCTGCTTTTTCTCTCTTCACTATGAACAAATCGAACAATGTTACTTTCATTTCACCTCTAAAGAACTAATCATAAAAATTTCTTTTTAACTGAGCCCAACTATGTATCGAATTGGGTTGCAAGTTTGAAAACCAAGTAAAGGTGTTCTTTGTGAGAGAAGGAGAAAAGTATCTCATTTTCAAATATTCATTACCAGCTATTTCTCCAATTTCGACCATGTACCAAGCCACATGCTCGACAGTCGATTTTCCAATATCAGCTAAAAATTTAGTGAGCGACTTTGGAGTTTTAATTCCTCTAGGGAGTTCACCTTGTAAAACATAATCGAAAAAATGAGATATAAAGTAAAATTGATTTGTCACCGCTATATTTAACCTTGCTCTATTTTAAATTTATTCGACAGCTGGGTTATGCTTTGACTATAGGCTTGAGCAGCATTATTTGCTCTAGCCTCATTCAATACCATATTTGGGTCATCTCCCCTATTTAGCATTATAGGTGGATTATTGACATTCATCTCACCTATGGGTGGTACAAAAGGTCAATTAATTGCTCCTACAATGTCATCGACTCGTCGAGCAACTTGCTCTATTCTAGCATTATTATTTTTTATAATAGGATTCAACACTGTAGCCATCTGGTGAGTAAGTATATTGACCTATAAAGTACGGACACTTCGCTGAGTTACCGCGTCCGCGTGTCAGACACATTTCGGACACGACACTCAACGACATTCGTCCGACGCACGTGTCTGCTGTGTCCAACTGTGTCTTAATAAAAAATAAAAAATTTTTCTCCGAACACGGCTAGACACACCAAAATACCATCACGTGTCAGCGTGTCTAGTCTTATTCTTAACATATATTCTTAAAATAAATTTAAATATAGTATATATTATTATTTATTAAAACAAAAAATATTTTAAATACTTAATATAATTAAAATAAGACATTAAAAATAATTAAAAATTTTAATTTATATTTAAAGATTAATAAAATACCAAAATATCATTACAATTTATCTAAAAAATAATTTATATTTTATATGTAAGCGTGTTCCCATGTCATGTAAGATTTTAAAATTCACGTGTCGGCGTGTTCCATGTCATGTCGTATCCTATGTCCGTGCATCATAGATATTGACTAAATCATGATCACTATTCTCAATTTGCTGTCTGAATATGACTAAGAATTTGACTATGTTAGGAGACGATGTTCCAACAGAAATTTGTCTCGACATTTTTGGAAAAATAAAGGTATATGTTTCACCTACCGGCAACCTTGTCATCCCTATGCCTTGTGTCGAAAAGACATTTGGTATTGTTGAGATAGGTTGTGACATAGAAACTGACCCTAAATATGGATGGTTATTCATCAAATATTGATAAGCATTGTAATTCACCATATTAGGGTTATAATTAGTTGGTATACCCACTAAGGGGGTAACCTTGTAGTGGTTGTGCTCCTATATATCCCATATTGAAATTTTCTAATGGTGGAGAATAATTTGGAGACAACTCATATGGGGTCATGTAGTGGGCACAGTTAATGGGATTTTCTTTGTGATAACAGGGTTGATTGTTTTACTTAAAGTGCCTGCTGATGGGACAACCTCTGTCTCGGAGCCTCTCAAATTTGAGACTCGATCATATATTATTAATTTGCCACAGCATAATCGCATACACAACTCGATACATTAGCTTAACACAGGGTCCCACCAGGCGTGCCAATTTATTTCACTTGATTTTTGGTAACCTAGACAGGGTGTCGAATCAAGCTTGTATCAAGATCTTAGTTCGGGGAGTAAATACGACTCCTCTAAAAAAGAGTGAGCTCGACCCAGGAATTATTTACCGTAGGTATCGAAACTGTATATGTCAAAATATTTGTGATAAATTACAAAGCAAAAAAATAAATAAAGGAAAGTAAAAACTTGGAAATAAAATGCTCGAAAGAAAAGAATCAAAATAAACAACGTAAAACAGAATAACAAGAAGGAAAAGAAATGAAATAAATAAGAACTGTAACTAAAATAACAAGTAAATTAAAGTTTAAAATAAATGAACGAAATAAATTAAAATATCTGGAAAGGAATAAAAAACAATAAAATGAAATAAAAGAGAGTTAAAATAATGAAAATAAAATGAATAAAAGAAAATTGACTCCAGATACTCACATGCACTTGCACTCCATAGATTTCTTTGGCATTAGCGTGATTTTGGATTTTGTAGAGTTTTGTGTGATGTTGTAGTGTTCAAATTGAAGTCTCCTTTTTTTACTTATGCCTTTTTTTTATTTATAACCGCAATAATAGATTTGTAAAGTGTTTTTCTCTTCCTACATCTAACTTCCTCCTATTTCTCATGCCACGACACTTCTTTGACCATGCATGAAAAATCTTGACTCCAAAATTTAGCATCCCACGTCTTCTCTTACCTTGGTCTTCAAGCTCCATGTTCCATAAAGTGCTTTTGGATAAAGCCTTTATGTAATTATCTCATTTCGATTTTTAGAAGTCATCGACTCAACTCCCTTTATGATAAGTTGAACCCTTGTACTAACGCTCTTATTGAACAAGTCATGTTGTGATACTTCGACCTACATTTTCGTGGAATAATCCACATGCTATGACATTTCAATTTACATATTATTGACTCACCTTTAGATCAAACGATCATGGTTGAGCTATTTGTACTGTCGAATTTTTGTGCTAATAAATATAAACGAGATATACACATTTATTTCATTTACACTGTAAACAAGATAAGTAATATAATGCAAATCGATAAAAATACTCCAAATTATCTATAACCATATTTATTTTTAAAAAAATATTGAATATTCACCTTCTAAAAATATAACATATTATTTATTTATTTTTTTATCCAGCTGATTTTTTAAAAATTCTCTTGAAGTTTCGTGTTAACAAAATACAACAAAAATAAAAAAGATAAATTTTAAAAATGTTTAAAATAAATATTAAATCTCCCTTAAACTGGGTGACAGTTGTTGCATTGGGTACGATTTTTTACTGAAGAGTGTTAGAGGTCAACAATTTTATAATTTATAACTATTAATTAATTATCACTAATATTTTTAATAATGTAAGATTATATTCAATAATAAAAAATTATTCATTTTTTTTACTGATTAAGTGCCGACTAAATTAATAAAAATATTAATCTCCAAGACTTTCTCTTATGGCTTCGTACGCACTTGCACACTTGACATTTCTGTTAATAAATTCTAACTTAACATTACTGTTACTCATGATAGTTTACTAGTTAATTAATGGAACCCATTTGTCTATTCGTCAGTGCTAACCAGAGAAAAACAAAACACGGACAAGGGTTTCTTTTGAAAAAAATAAAATAAAATAAAAAATTAACAATAATACCTTGATTAACTATACTGCAAACAGTAAAATATAAATAACTAATAAGAATTTTCATTACAATTATGATTTTATAATAATATTGTTATAGACTGAGTTATTAAACAGATAATGCCGCCACTATAAAAAGTTAGATTCTGTTGTTGGATTGGTGGGAACACTCATATACTTTAGAAATTTACTGTAACTCATCTTTGTCAAAGAATTTATTAGTTCATTGTTGTTTTTAGAACTGAATTTATCTTTTCTATGTGATTTAATTTGTTTATGTATTCATTTAAAATATATATATATATATAATGTTTGTATTTTTCAATAATATTTTATTAATTTAATTATGATATATTTTTGAAATAACTTTTTTTAAAAATGATACAAATAATAATAATAAAATTGTTGAGATTAAACACTTATTTAATTTAGAGTTTCTTATTTCGCGAATTTATGTTACTGAAATTGAAAACTTTGATATTTATCCCTTTTTTTTGTTCAATTGCTTTAATTTCTTTTTGTCTTTATCAGTTGAAAGAAAATGGTACGGTGATTCGTAAATGCTCAGTGTACTTGTTAATTGTTTGTGTTTTCTTATAATTTCAGATTTAAGATTTTTTTTTGTTAGAATGAAAATAAAAATAAATATTATAAGTAATGCTATATGATAGAGAATATAAATTATAATTGATAGATAATATATAATTCCGCCTATGTTACACTTGCGGTACATAGCTGCTCTCAAGTCCGGATAAAGGAGGAAGGTTGTGTTAGGTCTTCGGCAACCAACATAAAAATATAGCCGAACCCCCATGACATGAATCAAAGACATTATTGCGCTAAAGCTAGATCGTTGTCCGGAAGCAACGCGCCGTATGGCTCGAGTACGGTGTCAAAGCAAGAGCCGCTGCATCAGTGCCCGGATGTAATGTTAAATGAGCAAGGGTTCTCGTGTTTTCGTGAACGGACGATGGTAAATAAGCTAGTTCACAAAGTAAAAGGTAAAGGTCAAAGCGACAGAAGGTTGAGATTTGGGACATAGAACATAGGCACTCTAACAGGAAAGTCCATGGAGGTGGTGGACACCATGACAGGGAGGAAGATTAACATTATGTGCCTACAAGAAACGAAATGGGTTGGTGCAAAGGCTAGGGAGTTGGATACTTCTGGTTTCAAACTTTGGTATACAGGAAAGGTGAAGAATAGGAATGGGGTTGGAATAATTGTGGATAAGCAGTGAAAGAAGGACGTAGTGGATGTCAAGAGGGTGGGAGATCGGATCATCTCTATCAAACTTGTGGTGGAGGGAGGTGCTTTCCATGTGATTAGCGCCTATGCACCGCAAGTGGGTTCGGACGAACAACACAAGATAAGATTTTGGGAGGATCTAGAGAGTTTGGTTCAAGGCATACCTTTGGGAGATAAGATTTTCTTAGGAGGAGATTTAAATGGCCATGTTGGGAGAGAAGTGACTGGATATGGGAGTATTCACGGAGGCCATGGTTTCGGGGTGATCAATGCCGAGGGTAAAACTATTTTGGACTTTTCCTCAACCTTTGATCTTCTCATCGCAAATACATATTTTAAAAAGAGAGACGAACATCTTATATCCTATAAGAGTGGCATGACAAGCTCTCAAATCGACTTCTTCTTGTTGAGGAGAGCCGACCGGAAATTTTGTATTAACTGTAAAATTATTTCGGGAGAGAGTTTGACAACACAACATAGGGTGCTCGTCATGGATTTTCACGTTGAGCAAAAGTTGAGAAAAAAACATCATACGAAGAACCCAAGGATGAGGTGGTGGCGGATGAAAGGTGAGGAACAAAGAAGCTTCCTAAGAAGGGTAGGAGAAGAGACAAAGTGGGATGGGAATGAAAGCGTGGAAGAGATGTGGAGGGAGATGGCAGAAGTTATTAGAAGAACAACAAAAGAAATTTTTGGTGAATCTAAAGGAATAGGACCAAGAGACAAGGAGTCCTGGTGGTGGAATGCAAGTATACAAGAAAAGATAAAGATAAAAAAGGAATGCTTTAAAGAGTGATCTTTATGCCGCAATGCAGATAACTGGAAAAAATAAAAGGCGGCTAAGAAAGAGACAAAAGTGGCTGTAAGTGAAGCAAAAACAAGAGCATATGAGGGTCTCTACCAGTCTTTAGGCACGAAAGAAGGAGAAAAAGGTATATATAGAATCGTAAAGAGCCGGGAAAGAAGAACGAGAGATTTGGATCAGGTTAAGTGCATAAAGGATAAAGATGGAGAGGTGTTGGCTCAAGAGGAGAAGATTAATGAAAGGTGGTAGAGCTACTTCTACGAGTTATTTAATGAGGGACAGAAGACTCTTCCGAACCTTGGTCAATTATGCACAAGGGAAGAAGATCAAAACTTTGACTACTATCGAAGGATTCGAGACTTCGAGGTAAAAGAGGCTCTAAAGCAGATAAAAAATGGCAGGGCAGTAGGACCTGATAATATTCCGATTGAGGTTTGGAAGGGTCTTGGAGAAAAAGGCATCAACTGGTTAACCAAGTTTTTTAATGAGATTTTAAGGTCAAAGAAGATGCCTGATGAGTGGAGAAAGAGCACATTGATACCTATCTACAAGAATAAGGGGGATATACAAAGTTGCGAAAACTATAGAGGGATTAAACTTATGAGTCATACTATGAAGTTATGGGAAATTGTGATAGAACGGAGGTTGAGAAAAGAGACACAAGTAACAGAGAACCAATTTGGATTTATGCCAGGAAGATCTACCACTGAAGTGATATACCTATTAAGAAGGATGATGGAGAGGTATCGTAGTAATAAAAGGGATCTACATATGGTGTTTATTGATTTGGAAAAAGCGTAAGATAGGGTACCAAGAGAGGTTTTATGGAAGGTTTTAGAAAATAGGAGAGTAAGGATCGCATATATTCGGGCAATTAAAGACATGTATGATGGGGCCACAACTAGTGTGAAGACTCAAGGTGGTGTGACGGAGGAATTCTCTATTGGTATCGGATTACACCAGGGATCATCCTTAAGTCCATACCTTTTCACATTAGTCTTGGAAGTACTCACAGAGCACATCCAAGAGCCTGTGCCATGGTGTATGCTTTTTTCCGATGATATCGTCCTTATGGGAGAGTCAAGGGAAGACCTAAATAAGAAGTTGGAGTTATGGAGAGAAGCTTTAGAAGTGTATGGTTTGGCATAAGCCGTAGCAAGACGGAATATATGGAATGTAAGTTCAGTCTGAGAAGAGAAAACCCCAATATAGAGGTGAAGATTGGAGAAAACATCCTAGAAAAAGTTAAAAGTTTTAAGTATCTTACGTGCATCATACAGGATAATGGAGAGATTGAACAGGATGTAAATTATAGGATCCAAGCATGTTGGTCAAAATGGCGGAGTGCATCTGGTTTTATATGCGACAAAAAAGTGCCTTTAAAACTTAAAGGTAAATTCTATAACATCGCTATAAGACCGGCTATGCTGTATGGTACGGAGTGTTGGGCGGCTAAAGGGGAGCACAAACATAAGCTGAGTGTGGCAGAGATGAAGATGTTGAGATAGATGAGTGGTCATACGCGATTGGATAAAATAAGGAATGAAGATATAAGGGAGAGAATTGGAGTAGCACCCATTGTGGAAAAGATGGTTGAATCGCGTCTCAGGTGGTTTGGACATGTGAGAAGAAGACCGATAGAACATCCAGTCAGGAGGGTGAATGAGATGGAAGATGGATAAAGGGCGAAAGGCAGAGGAAGACCTAAGAAGACCATCCATGAGGTGGTCAAACGAGATCTACATGTAAACGATCTCTCTGTAGACATGATATATGACAGAGCACAATGGAGTTGTTTGATTCATGTAGCCGACCCCACTTAGTGGGATAAGGTTTTGTTGTTGTTGTTGATAGATAATATATATATATATATATATATATATATATATATATATATATATATATATATATATATATATATATATATATATATATATATATATATATAGTTGATAGTTTTTTTTCATGTATATACGTTATAATTTATTTATATAAAATTATAGACTATGTTTGTTATTATTTAAACCTACTCATAAATAAATAGATTTGGTTATTAATAAATTGAACTTAATTTTTATAAGTTAAACTTAAATTTGAGTTTTTTTTTATTTAAGAAAAATTTTGATTATAAACACTTAGAATTTATAGCAGCATAATATATCATTAAAAGTGTTTAAGTAGAACGAGTTCAATTGTTTTGATAACTGATTATTTAATTAAATATATATATGTAATAATTATTTTAGTAACTCATTTTTAATATTTATTGAATAACATTTTTAAAGTTTAACAATTAAATCTCCGATACTTGTTCAAATAAATAAACTACTCACTCACCAATGAGTAATAACTCAAATAGCATAATCTTTCCATACTCAATTAAAAGGTTGCGGATTCGAGTCTCTTATCTTTGATAAAAAAAAATAAACTACTCACTTGACTTAAAATATCACGGTATATATTTTGTCACGTAATACACAACAATCAGTTTTCGCATTTTAATTTTTACCAAAACAAAGAAAAATAATTAAATTTGTTTCAAATATTTTTACTTTTATTTATGGCTATATATAATAATTTTATAGAGCAAAATCACAAGTAAAGAATAATAGTTTCAAAACATTCTAATAAACAATATCAATAATAATTAGTTACTACTACTACTACTACTACTACTACTAATAATAATAATAATAATAATAATAATAATAATAATTATTGTTTATACCCTAACTCAAATAATTTAGAACTAGAAATTTAATAAAGATTAGACCATTCTAACAACTCATTAAGCCTACAAATTCAATCCAATAAAATCCTAACCCTACCAATCCAACTTGATCACAGTACAGATTTTGTGATCCGCAACCAATCTGACTTCTGCAACAAGAAAAACCTTTATCTACTGTAGCATTGTTCCCAATAAACAATGACAATAATTACTACAAGAAAAACGTCAAATATTATCGAATTTATCGTCAAACGTTACTGTCAAATTTAGCGGCGATTTTTTGATGATTACGACTAAAAATTTGTTTGACACAAAAATTACTGTTGAATTAGTAATTTCGTTACTAAATTCGATGGTAATCGTTGACGCAAAATTTTCTATCATTAGCGCCACTTTTTGCGCCACTTTTTACAGCAGAATTGTTCTATAGTAACAGGGTTTAGTGAAATGCTGCGTATAGATAACGACAAATGATTTATTGTTGAATTTTTCTGCCAGTAAATCCGATGGTAAAATTAGGATAAAATTTAATC
The DNA here is from genome assembly GCF_003086295.3 of Arachis hypogaea. Classification (NCBI taxonomy): domain Eukaryota; kingdom Viridiplantae; phylum Streptophyta; class Magnoliopsida; order Fabales; family Fabaceae; genus Arachis; species Arachis hypogaea. The sequence goes on from NC_092040.1 coordinate 13,606,694, forward strand.
GCAAAATCCTTCCACCTCCCCCCCCTCTCTCTCTCTCTCTCTCTCTCTCTCTCTATCATCTCTCTGAAGCTGCTGCCGTCGCAACCACTTAGAAGCTGTCGCCGTCGTCGCCGCTGCATGCATCCTCACTGCTGCTGGAGCTGTCGTTGCCGCTGCTGTTAGTGTCTGTTCCTATCAGAGGTGGTTTTTCTTTTTTTTAGATTTTTTTTGTGAGTTTAGGATTTTATTAGGTTTTTTTAAAATTCTTTATTAAGTTTGTTTAATGAATGTGTGATTAGGATTTGTTATGATCATTTAATTTAATTAGAAATTAAATAATATTATGGTAAGTTAGGTAGGGTGAAATTAGGAGTGCTTGACCTATTGGAAGATTAAGGTTTGTTATTATATCATTTACTTTTGGTATGGAAGTTGTTAATTTGGTGAAATTAGAACTAGGTTTTAATTAATTGCAGTGTTGAGTTATATTTATTTCTTTCAAATTAGTTTTTGAATTAGTTTTACCTTGTGAATTTAATAAGTTGTCTTTTTTGGTTAGGACGGTGCTATTTTCTTCGGGATCAATTGGAGTTCACATCTTTCGTAGTCTGTGCAGTCATATTCCAAGTTGGTTTTCTATCTCTGAGTATAATAAATTGTTTAAGTTTTATGTCGAACTTACTTTTCCTAGGATAGAATTTTAGGACGGAGCTGAGAGAAGGTTACATAGTGGCACCTTCTCAAAATCCTTATTTGCTAAAAAATTGTGGAGTAATAAGGGGTTGTGCACTAGAACGGCTAGGATTTATTGTTTTATTGAACACGTATTTGTTCTTATTTGTGTAAAGTGATAAATTTATTTGGTGGATGTCTTTGAATAAATTATAAGTTCTGTCGAATTTTCATTTAAATTGTTTGAAACATGTTTGGTTTATTAAAAAAAATGATAATTGGACTTGGTCGGAGATTCTAATTATAAAAGAAACTCTGCCGAATTTTCTAAAAATTTTAATAAGTTGTATAGTTGGTTGAATTCTAGGGTGTATGTGGCAAAATGATTCTAAGTCATCATCTGTGGATATATGATAGGGATAATGGAGGACGGGGTGGGTTAAACCACGAGTTTTTTGAAAGGGTTGACAAGTTTGTTGCGTATATCTTCAACATGGAACTGTTTAAGACCCAAGGAGTTTCTAGGTGTCCGTACTATAAGTGTTGACTGACTAAGTGGTTATAACCTTTGGAGATAACACTTCACCTCTATCATAATGAGTTCAAGGATGGGTATTAGATGTCGATGGAATATGGAGAAGTGGATGAGCATGAAATCAACCAGTCTGCCTTGAGTTTCAATAGGCATGTGGGTCGATCAACGAGAGTTCGGGTGGTTAGAGATACAATAATATGGTGTTTGATGCAATTGGTGTTACCGATATATAAGATGATGAGCAAGAGCCTAACCCAGAGGTAAAGAAATTTTATCATCTATTAGAATCTGCTGCGAAATCTTTGTTCGATGGGTGCGTTCATTTGAAACTGTCTGCTTGTGTTAGAATGATGAGTATTAAGTCTAAGTCAAATTATATCCAATATAGGCACACGAAATTGTCTGCCTATGTTAGAATGGTATAATCCAAGTTCACATTAAGAAACGCGAAAGTACAAAGACTACAATATCACTAAAATAAATGTGACCAAGAAATATAGGCACTACGATCCTTTTATTCTACCTCAAAATACACGACAGGTATACTATTTGCCTTATCCAAGGTCATGCAAGTCTAGTTAGGCGGTTGTCGTAAACACTAAGCCAAGAGGTCGCATCGAGTATGACGGGACAAAGGGTCAGGAACCTTATCGAATTGATGACCCAACTCCTTCGAAAATGGTGGTTGATATCAATGATTCGATTTGTAACGTCGTACCACACAAAATCTTATGCTATAGTGAAGGTGGTGAGGTATTACGACGCAAAAAAAAAACATGCATATATTCAAAGAAATATTAATATAGTAGAAGCCTGTAAAAAAAAGGTTAACAAAAATGACAATCGCATCGCACTCGAAATATTAAAGGTAACAAGCGCCGGTATACAAAAAATAAAGAGATATATATACATCTATTATTCAAAAGGAGATACATAACAAGTACTAGTCTCGACTTGCGAAGAAAAGGCCGGCTAGGCAAATATTACAGTCAAAGAGTATAAAATATAATCTTGTTTCTCCATACAGCAAAACCTCTAAGAGAGATATACATTTACAATATACAAAAGTGGAGAAATAACATCTAATGTAAAATGAAATCCCAAAAGACAGTCGTTGCTTCCACAAGAGATTCTGCACGTTCAGCAAGATGTGTCACGTCCTGTATCTATAAAATAAATAGTTCCACAATGGGGTGAGAACCCAAAAGTTTCTAGTAGGGTAATGATTTTAAATAGAGACTATACAAAACTATATAAACTCGCTAGGCAATCCTAAACTCCAGCTTAACACAAGATTCAAGCCTAGGGTTCCATTAATCCCAATAAGGTAATTAGACTAAATCTCAGCTATATTAGTGATCTCAGATCTTCAACTCTTTTCAATACAAGTCATCAATTCTCTCAATATCACAATGGTTCAAATTTATTAATTCAGTGTTCAGTAATTTTCTTAGTAGTAATAACAAGCACAAGTAGAAATATTCAAGCACAAACAAAGGCAATTAGCAGTTAAACATGAATAATCACATAAGCAAACCCAAATACAATATGCATGCGCAAACAATGCCACATAGATGCAGATGATGCATGCTTGTCCTACTGACCATGAGCTCACGTGTCAGTTAAACTGTCAGAACCCGACACAATCGGTAGCTAGCTCGGATATCGTCCTTCTGTTGTGCATCCCCAGGAGGCATTTAATCGAGGGAGTGTTCTTGACCACCTTCTCTTGGAGGCAATCATCAGAGGAAATAAATAGAAGGAGAATATCCTAGCAACTTCTCCTGTGCGGTCGTGCCATACAAATCGAGGGGTTAGTGCCCTACCACATTGCAGACAGATAGAAAATGTGGGGAAATACATCGAGGAATTAGTTCCCTACCACCTTTTCCACTTCCAATATAACACAATCAACGAGAATGTGGGGAAATAAATTGAGGGAAAGTTCTCTACCACCTTCCCCACATCCAACAAATCATAATTTAAGAGAATACGGGGGAATAAATCGAGGGAGAGTGCCCCCACCTCCTTCCCCACATCCATATCGCAACAAGAAAGGAAATCCTTCATCCTCAACTTGTCTATCACGAGAGAGGAAATCCTTCATCCTCAACTCGCCTAATCGTGAGTAGGACAACACCACCGTCCTCACCATGAGCGAGATAAAACCACCATTCCTACCATATCACACTGCAACCACAAACAAGTGGGATGGAACCTCTGTCCTTGCCTGGGGCAGGTGCCAAACCATATACGCAAGTGGGACGAAACCCATGTCCTTGCCAATCCAGCCATTCAGGCCACAATCAGACAACATCAACATCTTTAATCAATTTCTTAAGTTATTATACTCATTAACCCCAATTTGTTATCAATTTATTAAATTTAGATTCATTAACCCAAATATTCTATCAATTACCAATTCTATTATCAGTTTATCACGTGAGCGAGATAACACCACTGTCCTCACCATTGGCAAGACAAACTACCATCCCCACATAGTAATTTACGCACTTAGCAAGCAGGATGACACCACCGTCCTTGTCAGGCAAGAAATCAATATCACATTTATCCTTAATTGTCATCTCATTCGATTTCATAAGTCATATTGTATAAAAACCCTGTTCACTTATCAATGAACAAATCTTATTATCTCGTGAGTGGGATGAAACCACCGTCCTCAACGCAGACGGGATAAACCTCCACCCTCTTCACAATATATTCAAAACTTATTTATTAGTTATTCAACTCCATACGGAGGTTAACAAGGGTTATAAATATTATGGAAAGACTAGACAGTTCAAAATTATCAATTTGACCAAAACAGGGTATTCGTGCGTACACACGCCTAGTAAGTACGTGCGAAACCTGGCTCTGGATTTTCGTAACTTTTCAACATTGTGCATATGCACGCCTCGTGGGTACGCACAATTTTTCATTCATGTGTACGCACACATGGTGCGCACGCGCAGTACTTGCCACTACCCCCTTGGGTGCCCATAGTGATGCATACGCACGCCTGGTGCATACACATAGGACCTCCCACTGCCAAGAATATTGTAACCTCTGCATAATTCAATTTTCAATCCCATTTTTTCAACACCCATAAATTTTGATACAAAATTCATTTTTCACCCATTCTTAGACGGATTTAAAGATTTTTTTCACTAGCTTTAATTTAAAATAAATTTTATTTAATTTTAAGCTTTGAGCACAAAGTTATGACCCGTCGAAGTTAGTAAAAAATAACAATTTACACATATTCTCTACACAATGCACTATCACAATTCCCTAATTTATTCGATTTCAATACTACCCAAAACTACCTATGGGCATCATTTATACACAATTATCAATTCAAGTTCATTCCCTAGTCATTTAAAGCCTAACAACCAAATTTTCAATCAAACCTTAAACACACACACTCATACGTCTATACTTCTCAACCAAACTAAAATCAATCATCTCATTCTCATCATTTCAACAATTTTCAACATAGCAATGCCACCGCATACATCCATTCACCAAGTAGGGGATACCTCACCCTATCACAAATTTCGGCCTAATATCCTCATCAATAATTATGATAGGCAATTAAACCACACTATTATAATTATGCACACACACACCTACCCACACACACACATATCATAATTCAAGCTACCATCGAACCAATTAATCACCATAACAATTAATTCTATTCTATTCAATCCTATCATAAGGACAATTAACGTAGATTTTCACACAATTTTACATAGTGCCTATCCAAAACCAAAATCCATATCTTACCGACGGCGGTTTTCAAACACTCGAATTTCTTTTTCGACTAGACTCTAGCCTCAATCGACTCCTCCAAGCCTCCACCAATCGTTACGCAACCACACCACGTAGTCCAACTGCACTAATTCAACCAAACAAGTCAAGCTAATCCATATATTCTAATCAGATACAATTTCACAATTTTCACACTAGGTTCTTAACCCAAATTTGAGAAAAACAAGGGAAAAAGGTTTCTTTACCTTATTTCACATATACTTGGATTAAAACCTCACTAGAACACAAGATTAAGCTTTTCCTAAACAACAAAATCACAACAATCTCAAAATCATATACCCAAAATGTGAATTTGAAGGAAATTTCAAAAATAGTTCAAGGTTCTTGGGAGTAGTTACCGCAAAAATTGGTATAGAATCAAAGAGCACGACAAGAGCGACGCGTGACTACAAACGGGTCCTCGATCAGAAATAGGGTTTAGTGGGATGGTGAATAGTAAAAAGTTAGGGCTCCACTCTCTTCTCTCCTTCTCTTCTTTTAGCTGCTCCCTCACTAATAAAGGGAAAACGGGGCTAAACTTCACTAATGAAGGGAGAACGGGGCTGAACTTGCTAAGGGTGAGGGGTTACATGTTTGGGCTTGGGCCTAAGTATGGCCCAATTCAATTTCTTAGCTATTTGGCTCAATTTTGGGTCAAAACCTTTAAGATAATTGCTCGGGCTTTCGTTTTAAATATTTTTTCTTGTTCTTTTCACAGTTTTAGTTTTTTTTTTCTCACTCAAAGTACCAGACAAATTTAAGGCGGTACAATCAACTTTATCGCTGGTATGCACTTTTCCGCAATTAGTTATATTTTTGCGCTCAGTTTTATTTTCTAATTTAAATGCTGACCAGTAAATTTCCAAATTATAAATTTTAAATTTCTTAACCCTTTTTGCTCATAATTAATTTATTACTTAATTATTTATTATTTACCTAGGTTTTACACGATCACCCTCAGGTTGGATGTTATGAATATCATATTGAAACAATGAATGAGGGAAATCATGAGTACTTATATATAATAATTCATGATTCAAATAAAAAGGTTATATTAGAAAAGTTACCCTCACTTTCATCTAGGTTATATTATACTAAAATTAGTATAATTGAATCACATGTCATTGTAAACCAGAAGTTTACCAACCCCAATGAATTCATAATTTGGCATGATCGATCGGGACATTCTGGAACAACAATGATGCGGAGAATTATTGAAAACTCTCATGATCATTCACTAAAAAACTAGAAGATTCTTAAATATAGTGAATTTTGTTGTGCTGGATGTTCTCAGGAAAAACTAATTCTAAGGCCATCACCAGTAAAGATTAGATTTGAGTCTCCTGAATTCCTTGAAAGGATTCAATGCGATATATGTGGACCTATTCATTTACCATGTAGATCTTTTAGATATTTTATGGTCCTAATAGACGCATCTTCGAGATGGCCTTGCTAAATGGAACATGGAAGCAATGGCCTTGCTATCCTTCAAGTTCTTCAATTCCTAAAGTTAAGACTAGCATCCTTCAATGTTCTCCCTGAAAAATAATCCACTTTCCCATAACCTTGAATTTCATGAATAGCTCTAAGTAATTAATTTGGATGGTGCTCAGTCGCATCATCTAGTGCATACCTAGAACCACATCAGCCCTTTTTAAGTCTTGTACATAGGCATCGACGCCAAAATCATACCTTTGAACTCAGAGGGTCAAATTGGGATACTTAGTTTCATAATGAATCGATGCAGTATTTCTGACCATCACTTGAAGAGTCAGGGTGGGAGTAAATGACGTCTTTAATTTCTTTGCAACAAAACTCTTGATGAAATTGTGAGTACTACCTCCATTGATCAAGATCATTAGGGGACGGTTAGCATGGGTTTCATGAACCCGAAGTATCTCAGGGTGAAATTATCCTTCAAGTGCGCTTAGACTAATCCACAAGCGAGGAGTCTTATCATCATCGTCCTCTCCTTTAGAATCAAAATCTGAATCGCCGGCAACTCCTTCCTATGTCCCATGTAGCAACTCTCGAAGCACTTCCTCCCCAACTAATAGTTGGAACACGGCCTTACAGTGGTGTTCGGGGCAAACTTCTCATCACAATAGTAGTATAGGCCTTTTTTCTTTTCTATTGCGAATATCAGCAGATGTGAGCTTCTTGAACTAACAGGTATTTGATTTTACAGAGGGAGAAGAATCTTGTGATGTGAGGGATGAAGAAGCCGTGATAAGAGAGATAGGGATTGTGGGTTTCTGATTGGAATTAATCTGGTTTAAAGTCCAGTAGGGGTGGACTGGTTCGGGTTGCTGAAGGAAGTATTAGGGTGAGTTGCAAATTTTTGGACAGCCCTAAAGTCATCGTGTGTTTTTGTTTATGTAGCTTGGCCATAGGCACATCTTGGATATAAGAAATGGCTTGGGACTCACATTTTAAATGCTCTTGAAGCCGAGAAATAAACAAGGCAATGATCCACTCCTCACTCATGCCGGTGACCTAATTGCTTAGCTCTTCAAACTAGCCCTGTTATTCCTCCATTGACCCTCCTTGTCTCAATTCCTTGAGGGAGTTCCGGTCATCGTAAAACAAATTTTAGTGAATCTAGTGTTCATGGCGTTGAGCATCGAGGAATGTTTCCTAATTGTAAGGAATGCCATTATTGACTCCCCAGCGATATCAAGCATAGCTGCGTCGACAAGGTGGAAGGACAGAACCTGGATCTTCTGCTCCACCAGAATATCAAATGTCTCGAGATACTGTCTTGCTTGGAAGACCCATTCTTCAACACCTTTCCCATTGAACATTGACAGATCCACAACTTTCAATTTTCGTGGCCAATACAACTCTGCACGCTGATTATTCGAACTTCCTTCAAAATCGTATCCGATAAGGACCGATTCGTTGACTTCGTTCTTCAACTTCAGGTTATCGTCAAGAAGCCTTTCAATGGATTGCAGAGAGGAATCCATATTGTTAATCTGCATTTGTATCTCGGCAATCCGCTTGTTAGCTTTAATGAACCCTCTACATAACGTCCATATGTCATGCTTTTTGAAGAGTATCAATTCCTCTAATCGATTCAGATGAGCTCCTTCTACCACGGTGATTTCTCAATGGAAGCACCAATGATGTACCTAAATAAAAAAATACCATTTTCACAGCAAAATACAGAAAGCCAAAGATGATAACAACACCACAAATCAATCCAAAAATTGTTAATGAAGAAGAATTAAGAAGAGAATGAAGAAGAGAGCAAATATAACCTATGAAAAGAAATGTAACAATGTTTTCCCTTTCGAGTATGAGAGTACTCCACAAATAAATTATATAATTCTTTGCTACTCTATATTTTTCTTTGCTTCTTATTTAACCAATCCTCCACTAAGGTTGTTAGTAACTAATTCTATTCTTGTATTATTTTTCTGTGATACGCACTTCTAAGTTTCATAATTTCTAAACCACATTGGGGCTCTTCACCTTGGCATGATTGGGCTTGTATCACTTCACTTTAATGTAAAACACACTTAATATCCTAATAGAGTTAACTACCAATTCAGTACCCAAAAGATTTAGCCATCGACAAAAAAGTTACTGAAAGATATTATCAACAAAAAAACTAATAAATATATTTTAAAAGTAATAAAAAAATTTTATACTTGACAAACGACTTATTGTATGTTTGGATCAACATTTGTAAACGGACATTGATACAAATGTGCTTTTACAAAATTAATTTTGATTAAAATTGAATCGGTGTCAATGTAATTTATGTTTGGATAATTTTTATCAAATGTGCTTTCGAGAAAATGAATCATGTTGGGAATATATTAACCAAAATCACATTAAAATTTAAAATTACTAAAAAAGACATCATTTATATTATTTTTTATATTACTTATGTAAAAATAAATATTATTAAATATAATTTTTAAAAATATAAATATTATTATATAAATATGATATGTTAACCAAAATGTATTTAAATAATAAATATTATTATATGAAGGTTGGAAATCTGTATTTCGGTGTACTTACAATTAGACCGGGTGGATAATCTGCAACCGATATTAAAATCAATAGTATTTTTAGATGATATAGAACAAATGTTTTTACCTTTTTATCTCTTCCTTTTGAGCGGTACCGTTTTTCAGCATTTAGTTATTTTACATCACGGCGTAAATATTGGAATTTCACTATTTTAGTCTTAGCAATGTTGTCGTTATAGTGTATTTAATGTTAATTCGTAATGTCGAATTCTCTTTTAGTAGTTATCCGTCATGTTATTATTTGTCTAAAACAGTAAATATCAGAAAATATAAAATAGATATGACATTATGTGTTGTGCAAATTGGCATGTAAAATAAAGTGATTAGGAAATTAATTTTTTGTGTATTTTAGTAATTCAAATATATATATATATATATATATATATATATATATAATAATGTGTAAATATAAATATAATGAAATTAAGATAAAACTTTAAATAATTCCGTTAATGCATGAGTAAATGAAAATTCTTTTACCTGTAATTTAAGATAAAACTTTAAATAATTCCGTTAATGCATGAGTAAATGAAAATTCTTTTACCTGTAATTTTTACCGTAAATTCTCCTGCATATCTTATATATTTGTAAGAACAAAACACTTATAATTTTTAGAAAATATAGATTTAATTATTTTGTTAGTTCTTATAATTTTACTAAAATTTTAATTTAGTTTCTATATTTTTCTTTTAATTGGGTCTTTATATCATATCAAATTTTATAACTAAATCATTTTTTATAATTAACAGAGTATTTTATTAAATTATACAAAATATTCAGTCAAATATTATGTATATTTGTTTTGTTTAACAGAATCTTCTATTAATTTCAACGCTTTTGTTATAACAAAGGTTTAACTACAAAATTTAATATGATATAAGAAATTAGAGACTCAATCAAAAAAATATAGAAACTTAATTAAAAATTTAATAAAATTATAAAAATGACGGAGTAATTAAACCAAAATTATAATATTTTATTTTAACAAGTACATATCGATAATTTTTTTTCACCCCATGCGTAGCATCTATTGTGTTTTTTTTTTTCTGTTCCATCCTAATCCAGTTTCTTTAGCAAATAATTTGTACCACACTCTCCATCCTCTCTTAAAATTATTCCACTTATTTTTTAAATTATTCTTATTGTCGTCTTTCAATTGTTGTTATAATAAAATGTCTAATAATTTTTTTTAAAAAAATTTAGATATAAAAGTGAGATATGAATATATTTTAATATTATAATTTTGGGTGTTTTTAAAAATTGTGAGATGTCCACAAATTGAACCTCCGATTTATATTTAAAAAATTTAAAAATTTGGAGTGCACAAATTAGACTTGTGTTAAAAAATTTTAAAAATTTGGAGTACACAAATTGGAGAGTACGATTTGTGTATTTCAAATTTTTTTAATTTTTTAAATACAAACTGGAGGATCTACTTTATGTACTAAAAAATCGGACGGTCTAATTTTTATACCTCTTACAAATTGGACGGTCCGATTTTAACTTTTGACACTATAACTGCGTAAAGCACCTCATGCATTCCATAACTACCTATACCATTTTTCTTTCCATATCTAAATTAAAAAGTGATAGTTTTCATATCTTATACCGCCAATATTCTAATCAACAATACTAGAGAACTAAGAGGGTACCAGCCAAAAATTAGCCAAATGTCTTTGGGTGAATTCTAAAATCTCTACGTGAATGGTACTTATGCTAGGTATTAAGGTATTTCTTCTACTAAATATCAGAATGTTTCTTTTTCATACTTAATATATGTTTTTTTATATATTTTATAAAGTTTTTTATATACTAAGAATCGGAATTATTGGAAGTAGAGTTTCGTGATCCCCACCCCTAATTTTCTAATGTATCATTCAAAATTTTAATTTGAGGTGAGAAGCAATTAATATCAAATATTATAAATTAAAAACAAATAAAATTAATTAAATATAATTATAAATTATTTAAGTTGTTTACTTTTTTACTGATCACTTCTTAGTTTCATATACTTTTTCTATTCTAATTTTGTGTAAGTTAAAAAATTATAATCATAAAAAAACATAAAAAAGAATTCAAAAACATCAATCAATATAATCCAATTTAATTTTTTTTTAAATTATAACCTATAAATAATAGATACAAACTATTTCAAAAAAAATACCTATTACTATTATAAAGAAATTTAAATTCATACCAATAGAAAAATCTACTCAGATTGGTAGATAATAAAGAAATAAAACTGTGAAGAAAAAAGTGTTTATTTTATTGTTGAATGAATCAATCTTGTAATTTTAAAGCCAATCTTCTTTGTACATGAGATTTTATAAAAAAAAATTAAAAGAACCGTATTTTCAATTAAACGTTGAAGCAAGTCCAATATTACTTTTGAAAAATGTAATTTGGAAAATATTGAACGTTGTTGAAAAGAAGAAAAAAAAAAGAAACCAAACAAAAGGAACTTCGTTTAAAAAATAAAACATACTTGTTTATTGGATGAAACATTAAACCAAACACACACTTATCCATTAATTCTAAATATTTGAATAAATATTTAAAAAATGCACACAAAAATTTAAAACAAAATTTAATTTTTAGATCTTTTTTATTTTTTTTTTAAAATATGGTCATTCATACTAAAAAAAAATTTTGACAAAAATTTAGAAAATTTTAATAATAAAAAATCTTATTTTTTAAATTATAATAGTAAAAAATTGCATCAAAATTTTTATCTCTAAAATTTCGTTTAAAATATATATTTAATATTAGTTCTTTTTGTCACATTTTAAAATCTCTTAAAAAATTATTTGTCTCTAACATTTTTTGAATTTGTCTTATTTAGGGCTTGCAATATATACCCTATATACGGGATCTCAATCCGGCCTAATCCGTTCAGATAGGGTAGGTTACCGGCCCGCTGCAGATAGGGTAAAAATTGATCCGGATATACCTGCGGGTAGGGTACGAATTTAGGGTGTACCTTACTCGCACCCCATAAATAACACATATTTTATAAAAATAAAATATACAGTAAAAGAGGTGAAAGTTGAACTCACAATTTTCCTTGTGAAATGACTTATAATAAGTGAACAACTATTAAACTAGTTATTTAATTTAGTAATTTAAAATATTAGTTTTTTATTTTTTATTTTATTAATATATATAAAATTCGAAATAATTGAATTTTATATTTACTTTAAAAAAATTTAATATTTCTACGGATAAAATAGGATAGTGTAGCGTAGGATTTAGAATTGTATGGTGCGAATAAGATTAGAATTGAGAGATTCTCAATTCGCAAATAAGATAGAATAGAATTTTAATAAAATTTTTAATTCGCAAATAGAGTTAGAGTATAGTCTAAACCCTATCCTATCCTACCATTGTCAGTCCTAATCTTATCAACTGTATAAACTTTTATATACCATTTTAATAATTTACTTCCAATATAAAAAAATTGCAAAACAGAGCCTATTAATTAATATTGACCTCAATTTATTTGACTTGGGCATGCGATAAAATTGTCCTGTAGACATACGATGAACTTTCTAACGCCGTTGTTGCTTCAGTCTTAGTCAACAACTGTCCAAAGAGCACCGGTGACTGGTGTGGAATCCATTCGTAGGTTAAACATTCTTAGTACTTCACAGTTCACATATCAGTTAGTCACGTAAGGGAGCCCAATTTATGAAACTCACCCTCTCTTCTGGCGACCATCACAAAAATTCTAAGTTCAAAATAAACGAATATGCAAAACAAAATAAGTATTAATTGAAAGTTTTTCGGTAAAAGAAAAGAAAAAGAAAAAAATAAAAAAAAATAATAAAAAAAAAGAATGAATGAATAAATAATAAAGGAAGATGTTAAAAATAAAACAAAGCTACAGAACGTGAAACGGATGTCAAAACTCAAAATAAGAGTTAGAGGGCTTGGATGAGCGCGTGATAGAGACTCGCGAAGTGAGTGGGAAGTGAGAAGCATGGTCACTCATGGGCTCCTGGTTTCGTACGTGGGGACTAGTGTTCCTGTGTTACCTCGTTGCAGCAGTTCCCATCAATAACCCTGAGGCATGATCCCAACGCGCAAATATCTCGCGCGTGAAGTTCTGCAGAGCAGCTAAGCTTTGATAGTTTGATGCATCATGTATGTATGACCAACGAGGAGGCTGAGCCTCATTTGCCTTTCTATTTCTGGCTCCCTGCCCCATTCTCCTTTCTCCCTCCACACAAACTATAATCTCTCGGATTCTTCACTTCACAAACCTGCTCTCTACAGATCGCGATTTCATGAATGGCCACCCACCGGAAATTCAAATTCCGGCCTCCCTTTCCGACTTGAATGCACAATTTCATTGCCATCCGGAGGGCCTAAGCCATGACGACCAAGAATAACATGTAATCAATCATAAGAAATCCTCCACGACCTTCAGCTTGAGCTTCCATCATCACACACCAAAGCTTTTTTGTTTGTTTGTGTTTGAGTGGGTTCTGTTGGTCAGTTCCACTGCAATGGCGGCGAGCAACACTGCCACAACGCCTTCCGTGGACTCCGCTTCAGCAGAGGAGCTATCAGCGAAAGCCGTTAACAAGCGATACGAAGGGTTGGTCATGGTTAGGACCAAGGCAGTCAAGGGAAAAGGGGCTTGGTACTGGGCGCACCTCGAACCTATGCTGGTTCACAACGCTGACACCGGTCTTCCCAAAGCGGTGAAGCTACGCTGCTCTCTCTGCGACGCCGTTTTCTCAGCTTCCAACCCTTCTCGCACAGCCTCCGAGCACCTCAAGCGTGGGACTTGCCCCAATTTCAATTCCGCTGCCAAACCCATTTCCTCTGTTTCTCCCACCGTCGCTGCCATGGCCTCCTCTCCCTCTCCTACGGCCAACCACAACCACCGCAAGAGGAGTTCCACTTCGTCCGCCGCCGCCACGGCCGGTCCTGCTACGTCGTACCACGTGACGCCGCTGGCGGTGGTGGATCCGTCGCGGTTCTGCGGGGAGATCGCGTACACATCGTCAGGCTCCACGGCGATTACACCGGTGGGTCTGCTGGCGCAGCAGCCGCATTTGATGCTGTCGGGAGGAAAAGACGATTTGGGAGCTCTGGCTATGTTGGAAGACAGCGTGAAGAAGCTCAAGAGTCCAAAAACGTCCCCCGGTCCAACGCTGAGCAAGACGCAGGTGGAGACGGCCTTGGATTTCCTGGCCGATTGGGTATACGAGTGTTGTGGTTCGGTTTCGCTTTCGAGCCTGGAGCAGCCGAAGTTCAGGGCGTTCCTGAACCAGGTTGGTTTGCCGGCGGTTTCTGGGAGGGAGTTGATTGGCGGGAGGTTGGATTCGAAGTTCGAGGAGGCGAAGGCGGAGTCGGAAGCTCGGATGAGAGACGCCATGTTCTTTCAGTTATCGACGGAGGGTTGGAAAGCAAAGAGCAGTGAGGAGAATGGGAATGTGGTGAAGGTGACTGTGAATCTGCCGAATGGGACCAGTTTGTACAGAAGAGCTGTGTTTGTGAGTGGCTCTGCTCCTTCAAAGTACGCAGAGGAGGTTCTGAGGGAGACAATCACTGCCATTTGCGGGAATGTTGTTGACAAGTGTGTTGGCATTGTTGCGGACAGATTCGGCTCCAATGCTCTCAGAAATTTGGAGTCTCAGAATCATTGGATGGTTAATCTCTCTTGTCAGTACCAAGCCTTCTCCTCTCTAATCAAGCATCTCACCAAGGAACTTCCCTTCTTTCCCACCGTCACTCGCAACTCTTTCAAGATCGCCTCCTTTCTCAATTACAACTCTCCCCATCTCAGGAATGCTTTCCACAAGTACCAATTGCAGGAGTACGGCCACGCCTCCATGCTGCGAATGCCGCCTCCCCCGCCCGACTCTCATCATGCTTTCTTCACCCTTGGCCCTCTCTTTGACGTCATGGACGACACGCTGGCTTCTGCCCGTGCCTTGCAGCTTCTCCTGCACGATGAACACTTCAAGATTCTCTCCATTGAAGACCCAAGCGCCAGGGAGGTCGGGGATATAATCGGAGACGTTGGATTCTGGAACGACTTGAACGCTGTTCACTCGCTCGTGAAACTGGTCAGGGACCTAGCTCAGGAAATTGAGTCAGAAAGGCCGCTTGTTGGTCAATGCCTTCCGTTGTGGGAAGAGGTGAGAGCCCAAGTGAAAGAATGGTGTTCTAAGTTCCACATGGCAGACGGAGCGGTGGAGAAGGTCGTCGAGAGACGCTTCAAGAAGAACTACCACCCTGCTTGGGCTGCCGCCTACATCCTGGACCCGCAGTATCTTGTGAGAGACACCTGCGGAAAGTACCTACCGCCGTTCAAGTGCTTGACGGCGGAGCAGGAGAAGGACGTGGACAAGCTCATAACAAGGCTTGTTTCGAGGGAGGAGGAGCACATTGCTCTGATGGAGCTCATGAAGTGGAGAACGGAAGGGCTTGATCCCGTGTATGCACGCGCCGTGCAGATGAAGGAGAGGGATCCTGTTACCGGCAAGATGAGAATTGCGAACCCGCAGAGCAGTAGGCTCGTTTGGGAATCATATCTGACCGAGTTCAAGTCCTTGGGGAGGGTTGCTGTTAGGCTCATTTTTCTTCATGCAACTTCTTCTTGTGGCTTCAAATTGAACTGGAATGTGTGGAGATGGGTTTCTAGGGGGCAAAGACACTCCACCACCGCACTCGAAAGGGTGCAGAAATTAATATTCATTGCTGCTCATTCCAAATTGGAGAGGAGAGATTTTTCCACTGATGAACATAAGGACGCAGAGCTTCTTGATTTCCCAAATTCTGACGACGATGTCTTGAACGACGTTCTTGTCGATACATCTTCCGTCTAATAACTTTTTTTTTTTTTGGTTAGGGAAGGGGAAGGAGAGCTTGATTAATCATCATTTAGGACCTTTTTTTTCTTTTTCTTAAAAGAATTTATTGAATTCTTTCCGATTACTTTTCTTGTGATCTTATCTCCTTCGTTTCTTTTCATTATTATTACTATTATTATTGTATTTTGTGGTGCCATCCTTCATCCCTAAAGCTAGAGAAAGGAAAGGTTAGATCTTTGTTTGTAAAGCTAGAGAAGAAAAAAAAAAGAATGCATGAGCAGCTCCAGAAACGGGAAGAGTGTTGTATAAAGTGTATGTGGCTCTGGGAATTTCGAGATTTTGATGATAATAATAATAATAAGAATAATATTTGTAAAGTCGGGAATGGAATTGTCCTTTGATGATTCCATTTCTAAGCAATGCTCAAAACAACGTTGTTTTTCCGCCTTACATCATCCGCTAAAAGCTGCAATCATATTCTTGTCAAATGTGGCTAACTTTGGGCATCAAAAATTGTCTTAATGGGGTTCAATCCTCTTACTGTTACTACTAGTTTTTTTATACTCTAAAGAATCTTAGTGCATTTTTATAAAATCTGGTAAGTTAGCTCCGCTATCAATCACTTGTAGGACTGATGAATCCTTTCCGCCCTACACCTACAAACAAAGAGAAACAGCTTTTTAATTCTGACTACATAAAGTCAAAGTTGTGCCATAAATCATCCAATCCCAAAGGTCTTGTTGATGAAATCACGTCAAATATGTAGATATAGTTATAGTTGTGACTTTTCAAATGGACACTTGTTTTGAAGTTCAGTCACGATGTTGATTCCTTGGTAAGTTCAGTGTCTTGTGGTATTGGCAGCAGAATATAAGGGGGGCCTTTGTTTGATAGCTAAAGCTGTCATGGATATCACTCCAATGGGGATGGGGTCCCAATCCCACATTAATCTCAGTTTAAACGGACAACATAACATGGAGTATTCTTTATACTTTTAACCACATTATACACACAAAATTACATGATCTAACAGTGTATAATTTTTTTCCTTATTAAAATACTAAGTAGCAAAATTGGTATTGTATGCCGTGCATGCTTGATGACGAGTTTAATTACTGTATAGTGTGTATACTGTGTAGAGTTTGAAGTACTATATCTGTAGTGTGGATACTGTAGAGTTTGAACATATCAATAAAATTAAAACTTAGTAACTTACTGTTTGGTGCCAGTGGACAATAGTGGACGTACAATGATATGGTTGGTTGTTAATAGAACTTGCTGGACCATAATTTAGGAAAGCAGGTCTTAATTGACTTGAATTTCAAGGTGTCTATCTATACCGTTAAAAGGTTAAGACAGTTTGAAATATGATTAACAAAGAATAATTTGATTCTTATTTAATATTGTTTCTTTTGAATGTTAGTATATTTACTTAGCTAAAATTATGATTCAAGATCTCTAATTAAACCGATCAACTCTTATGAGAGTGTTAATAAAGTTAATTTGACTGTGATTGGATTGGATTTCAAAGGAGCAGGGCTAAGCTAAATGTATCCCATCCAGGTACGTTTGGTCTGAAATCTGAACCCCACCAGCATGAGAGTATGTATAGTGGTGAGTGGAGGTCATTTTCCAAGCATTGGTTGGTGGTGTTGCATTGTTATTGTGGATAGATATTAAAGCCTTTCTTTCTTAAATGGAACAAGGTAGCTTTGAGTAACTTCTCTTTTAAACATTCCAAAGATTGTGTGATGGTTCATGGCAGGGTCATTGGATGATGCTCCCCATGATTGCAAGAAAGGTGTTGAGAGGACCCAAAACAAAGGAACTCTGTCGGCATGAAGCACCACAGAAGATGCTGCAACACAAGATTAGAGAGAACCCATTCTTGATTCTTCAACAACGAATTTTATTTTTTAACCCAACTACTCCCTCCCTCCCTTTCTTTTTTCCAAAGCTACTACTCTTCCCCACTTTACTATAATAATATGTTTGTTGAAACCCAAGAACAACAAATTATTATTGAAATTGATTCGTTTTTGCTAAAAGTTCCGCATCTTAAGCTGCTTCTACGAACGCTTTCTTCAAGCATATATAGCAAGGATGCTCCTATAGTGTGTGACATAATATGTTGTAAAGTTTGAAAAGGAAAGGCACGTATATATTATTAACAGACTTGTTCATAATTCTTTTGAAATAATATCATATCATATCTTACCAGAATCGGAACACTTCTGTATAGTGTATATCCCACAGCAATGAAATTTTCTAGCTAGTATTATTTGAAAACTCGAAAATTTAAATTTGATGCAAATTGCAAATTTTCATTAAGCTAAAGATTCGAATTGTCTGCTACTACTACGCGAGGTATTATTGTACGAGCTAGAAGCTCAATGCCTCAATCTATCCCCCAATTGATTCCGTATATGCCAGCTACTCAATTGACAATTTGACATCATTTCAAAATTGAACATTTGAAAACAATGCTACAGAGGACCCAAACATCAATAACAACTTTTAACTTTATTAAAATACTACTAAAGAGAATCCTATTTAATATCATTAACTTCAATATATAATCAAGTTGCTCGTCAAGTTTACTAAATTTAGGCAAGCAAAAATATTGAATAACTTATCTTTTAACGCAACTAACAATATTTAAATTTATATTTGAATTTTTTGGAATGTTTATCAAATGAATTAAAATTTTATAATAAATAATTTTATTTTTTATTAATATACCATCATATTTAAATAATAAATATATTTATTTAAAATATATCTAAAAATATTAAATTTAAAAAATATTATTATTAATTAAAAAAATTAAACAGTCTTTCATGGTTGATTCTAAGACCTTTTTTGTATATAAAAATAAAAGTAGTGATATATCTTAACATTGTAAATTTCGGTGTTTTTTAAAAATGTGAAAGATACACAAATTGGAGAGTCCAATTTCTATACTTTAAATTTGTTAATTTTTTTAACAGAAATTTCTCGGTCTGATTTATGTACTCTCACAAATCCCTCGGTCCGATTTCTGTACTTCTCACAAATCGAACGGTCCAATTTTTATTTATCTAATTAAACGGTTTTACATTTGAAAATAACACCCAATCAACCCACATTTTGAAAAAACACCGTTGCTACTCCAATATCAAAAACAAAAGCCGTGATTCTAATGACAAACCAACAACAAAAAATAAATATAAACTATCAAGAATCAATTTGTTGAATGGTCTAATAACATAGCAAATGAAAAAATGCAAATTATTAATAGTAAATTATAACAATCAAATTCATGTTATTAAAATAGAACAAAATTATTCCTTTTTTGCTAGTGTTATGATTGACACAATTTCACTTGAAATATTCAGATGTATTGGCAAACGATTAATGTTATTAATCTAAGTTAAACACTCAAAATTTATACGATGTGTATATTTTTTTAGATCTATACAGTAAACCTTTCAATATATATATATTATATTAGAAAAATTGAAGAAAAGGAAATGAAGGTGGTGAGAGAAGCGAGAGTGTGTTAGAAGATTCGACGCATTGAGAAAAAGTGAGTGAAAAAAATTAAGAAGTAATTAAATTATAAAGATATTTTAGACATTTTAAGTTTTAAGTGAAATCTTATTAAAATAAAATTTTAAATCAGACCTATATATTTAAGTTAAAATTAATTTAAAAAAAGAACAAATAAAGTGAATTGAATTCCATCTAAATTAATTTAATTATTTTTGTTTTAAACACTGGAATTAAATTCAATTATAATGGGAATTGAATTCTAAGAGGTTTTAAAACACCCTATTTATGTGCATTATTATTATTTCAAAGAATTTAGCTAAAAATGTGTTTAGAAAGTGTGTAATACAAAATATTTTTTTAACTTCACAAATTTTGAAATTTGTACACTTTTATAATGCATGTATTATTAAGAAATAAAACTTAAAAAATATTTACTTTCAGTATCCTTAACAAATGTCACTTACTTCTTAGTTGGAACTTTTTTCACATTCTTTCACTGGTTTCTTAACAAGCGTAAAACAAAAAGGAGTTTTTTTCAGTGTATATATAGTAATAAGGTCTAGTATAATAGCATGCTTATGATGCCTTTACATGTGAAAATTATGTTGCCATTAATAATAATAGCCGGAATGAACCCTTTCAATTCATGGCTTAAGCTAGGGGGTATTTAAAGCTTTGCCCCAAAATTAAAGCAAAGCAGGTTCCCAGTTGTGGAAAGCTTCCACTAGTCTCGGGTATACTATATTTCGTTTCCACAATACAATTAAAAATAAAAAAAAACAAGAATTATTAAAAGTGCATGTATAAAATAATGAAAAGATGATGTAGTGTCCTTCATGATAGTCATGATAGTAATTACACATCCTCGTGGGGGGAGCTGTGATATACGAATCCCCAATGTTGTTGATGGTGTTCCACGTTCACACATTCACTCACTCACCACTTACTTCAAACAGTTAAAAGGTGAAAAGCTTTGGGGTAAAATAATAAGTGGGTAGAGCTCTTCAGTAGTGTTCTTTTTTTGAGTAGGTCTAGTAATGATAATAGAGATGTTGTAAGGAGTGAATAGAAAAGTGGTAGTAGCTAGTGAAAAAATCAAGTATAGTATTATTATAATTATAATTGAGTTAGGGGTGATGTAATTACTGATTTTAGTGAGAGACAGAAATGATTGTCGGCAAGGCCTTAACAAAGCTGACTGCTCACCAACCAAAAAGTTCATTCTCTCTCTCTTCTCTCTTACACACACAACTTTCTCTGTATGTGTTTGTCTGTGTCTCTCTCTAGATAATAGATATATTAGGCTTTTATTTTCACCTGTATGGTATGCACTACATTCATTCATTTTGAGGTTAAAGAGAAAAAAGAAAGCAAATATAATGATTAGTATAGGACGACACACACACACACTCTTTATACAAGAATCTTGGCTGTTCCAAAGAGTAATTATGTAAGCTTTATTAATAATTGTTGGTTTTACTTAATGGCTGACTTGATTTGTATGTCCTTTTCTAACGGGAAGAGCACATTGAGGCATTGATGCTTGACAGAAAGAAGAATGCTGTTTGCGATCTGTGCATTCATATGGGTACCCACACAAATACGCATATCTACTCACTACTCACTACTCACTACCCCCTATCCCCTATCTAGCTACCTAGCTTTAATTTTCTCTTTCTGTTTAGTTTCACTAATCATATCATTCCACATTATTACCTTTTGGATCTTGTAACAACTCTACTCCAAATTCAATTTTACCAAGCTACACATATTAATCAACATATATTAGCAGTAGCGTATGCTTTTCCTTAATTTCTTTAGCATCATCACACGTCATTTTTTAAGAATGAATTGAGTTCTCAATGCCCTTCACTACTTTAATTTTGCTCTGCATGCAATAACAATTTCTTTCTTGATGATATTATTAATTATTCACTTCAAACTAACTAAATTATATTTTTCTACTAATTCATGCAGGGACAAGCTAAGCACGCTGAACAAAATTTTATGAACGTATGAAATAAATATCTTTGCTTTCAAATAAGCTCCCAAAACATCAAGCTAATGTTGATTGTAGTAGAATAGATTAACATAGTGTATATATATATACTGTCATTTCACGTGCAACGATAGTTTTTTCATACCTTAACTTTCTACGAGAAATTTAATTCCTTCTCTTAAACATGAACCCAAAAGTCTTGGCTCTTTATGCACTTTTCTATTAGACCATGCCTCTATTAAAATAAGAGAAAGGAGTAATTAATCGTAGTGTGTCAGGAGATGTGTCTTGTAAGTACATGCTTGTTATTTGAATGTTTATTATTTGTCAGTAGTCTCTTTTATATGTTGTCGTATTCCGTTCAATTTTACCCTTGTGAGTAGTATATATACATGCACGGGTACATTAGATTATTTGATGTGATTGCGCTACAAGAATCGGGCACATATACTTGTTTCTTTTATTCTTCTTTTCTTAATTTCTTTTTAGTTTAGTTATCCTTTCTGGCAAAAAAATTTCAAGCCCTTTAGAGGTGGGGTGGAAGTGGAACTATAAATTCTTAACGAATTAACTCACTATTCTTTGAAGATGCAACTACTTCCTAACCTTTCCTAAAAATTAAATTCCGAGACTATAAGAAATGAATATTATTTCTCCCGTATTCATTTAAGGCAACAACTCAAATGAAGATGGCAAAAACATTTTTTTATAAAGATATTTTGTTCAAAAATGTGATTTATTTATTTAGCCACACTTTAAATAAAGACAACACTTTTATAAATATCAAAATCTAACCATTCAATCTATAATTCAAGGATCAAAAGAAAATATTTTCACATAAAGACAATTATAAAGTCTTCATTGTAGTATCCACCTTCATTTAAATATAATGTTTGTTAGTAATGTTCATGAGATAAACAATATAAGTTTTGATGCAACATTAGAATTGTCGAGCTTCATTCACTCAATCCTATAAGTTACTAGTTTATGAGGTAAAGGTTGTCCATCTTATGAAAGCTGCTAACCTTTATCTCTATAAGATATACAATTCTAATAATAGGATTATGTTCAAAGAATAAATTGTAATTAGAAAGCCTAACTCTTGTAATGATATGATAATTTGCTATGATGATCATATAATAAATAAACTTACACTATAATATTACTCGTAAAAAAGATTAGAGGAATAATAAAACCTTACTTTATGTTTAATTAGTTAGAGCAATTACATAAAGTAGACATGTTTGTAATTATAGATAATGATAAAATCCATCAGTGATGAAATATCTTGTGAAACAATAACCATATCGTAGCAAAAGTGGCATCATATTTAGTCATCAGTTTAATTTATTCGAAATCCCTCTTTTGTTTTTTTTTTTTATATGCATCTTCTTTATTTATTCTCTCGGATGAACTCTAAATAAACTTTACATATTTGTTCTATTATGATCATTTAACAATGCAATGGTTTTCTCTCACGTACTAGCATTCAAACTTCACATAATTTTGTAATATATATTTTTCTCCTTTCCGACTCATATTATATACCAGCCGTCATCTTTACATACTAAGAAATTGATTAATATATTGGCTCAAATTTAAGAAAAATATAAGGGAAAAATGATGGTAATCTAACATTTATGTGTATTAATGATATAGTAGAGTTATATATATTATATTTTGTTCATAATATGATTCAATCTGAAAAAGAAAATGTTTAGTAATATTATTAACAAACAAATGCAAAACAAAACTTATTGCAGTTCTTTCTATGTTGTTGTTTTCTTTTTTTCATTTTTTTTCAACATCATTGTTTTCTTTCAGACTATGATTTCCCCCTTTTGGGTTGGGTCCATACAAGGAGAAACGCAATGATTATAATAAGTTAATAGCCCTTACAAACCAATGAGCGAAAGGACTCAAATCTTATGTAAATAATGATGGTTGCGGGTGGGACGACTAATCCATTTTGAATGGGTTGAATGTCTTTTCAGGGTCATATGTTTTATGTATTTAATTGGTTTTAATTTGTTTCGGTTTACTTTTGGTGGTTTTTGTTGGAGCTAATACAAAATAACGATCAAACATTAAGAAACCACTTTATTTATTATTACCATTGTTTTTTGGGAATGAGAATCACTTTTGTTTAAAGCCGTAGATGGTGCACTTTCGTTTTTCGTATTATGATAGTAGTGCAATTTGTGCAGGTGCTTAATTCCATGACGTGGCTAGCTGAGACTGGCTACACATCATGATCCATGTTAGATGAGTTATCTGAAATGACAATAGTAGCCATTGAAGATTTAGAATCCAATGCAAATGAGAAGGTGAAAGTGGGAAAGTGGGGTTTGGGGGTTATGAAGTTGGTGTTTGCCTTTTGTGTCATTGTGTGTGTGTGTCTCTGTACAGATGACTGAATCTCCAAACAAGATATGGAGGGTATAAGTATTTGCCATTTTGTAGGCTTGCATGGTTGCTTGCTGCAAAAGAATAGGAAAAAAAATAAATTAATTAATTAGTTGGATTAGTTAACGAATTTCGCGTGATATGATGGGTAAACACTTAAATTTTTCCCTATTGCTCCCATTAGAAGCATGAGCCACGAGAAATGGAAGCTATACTTATCATCATTATTATATTGTTATTATTCTGATTATTAATAGTTAACCTTATTTGGTTTATAAAATTGAGTGGTGGACCTACTACTTCTAGTAGTAGCAGGCGTAGCTACATAGTGTATTTGGTAGACGGGGTAGGTATTTGTGTTTGCAAGAGAGTGTGTGGGTGAATATCAGAGTAAATAAATGAAAAAAAGTGCTAGGAGCAGTAAATTTTTGTTATTTGTAGTTATTAAAAATATTTTTAATAGTGTAAAATTTTATATAATGATATGAGATTATTCATTTTTCTTTTATTAGTTATATGCTGGTCACAATTTAATAAAATTAGTATCTCTAAATTTTTTTATAAATAAAAATATACATAAAAAAATTTAGTGTGATAAAATATATATCAAAATTTGTAAATACGAAGTATATCAAAAAATTATTTTTTAAGGACCAAAATATACTCGGGTCTTATAAATTTATTAATGATACAATATTTTTGTTTATCGAAAATAATCGATATACTTATAAATTTATAACCTTTTGTATGTATTTTTGTTCATTCTAAATTTATATATATATATTTTTATTTATTTACTTGTAAATAATAATACAACATGATTGAAAGTGCTTTCTCTTTAAACTCGTGTTGTCAAATTTGACAACCATGAATTTTTTGTAACTTTGTTAATATTCATTCATCCATGCATTTTAACTCAAATGTGTCTATGTCCATATGAATATTGTGAAAGTCTCCAAATAGTCAAACCTAGAATCTCCTCTATTCAGTATTCATTTTTACTAAACAAAGGGGACATGGGGCCATAGCTTACGTCTGACACCGTGATGAATCTTTACTCCTATTCTACTTTCTTTGCACACAAATCAGAACACTGCAATTAAGCTGTAATGCTTTATTTCCTTTTATATTTTTGGTCAAAATATGATGGGATTGAAGTATGACCCCAAATGTACTTTCATATGGGCTAGCGAGATCCAGCTTGAAATTGGGCCTCACGTAAGATCGAATGAGTATACACGTGTCTTTTTGGAGAAGGAAATAGGGATAGATTTGTGGCTAAAAAAAAAAGTCTTGTGTGAGTCGGACTTCCACTTTGTAGATGAACCTTGTGCTGAGCAGACGAGCATTGTTGTTGATGATGCTAGAGTCTAGAAGGGTCTCCTTAACCCATCTCGTTTAGTTGATGTAATTTTGGGCGTTAGCCCTGTTTAAATAACTAATTATATTACGTATATATTAAAATTAATTATTAAAATTAATTATTAGTATAAAATATATATATTAAAATATAAATAAATATTAAAAATAAATTAAATTATATATATTTATATACAAATATATTAATGACTAATTTTAATAATTAATTTTGGCTTACAAATAATATTTTTGTTAAACAATAAACAAGTCGAGAACTTGCTGATAACTATCGCTTCTACCAACCGCATTATGAATTTATGATTCATTGCAAGGAGCCTGCGAGTCGACTCGTAAGACTTTATTGGATTGGTCAATTCCCAACGAACAAGTTTGTATAAAGAAAAAAAAATATAATTTATCTTAAAAAGTGAATAAAAATAAATAAAATGACACATTTTATTTTGTTAGATAGGTATTTAAATAGAGGCATGTTCCATATACAAGTCTTTTTGGCTTACAAGCTATACAAGTTGGTCCAAGTTTAAGAAAAAAGCACGCCCACTACTCCTTTAAAATCGAGCGTCCAACGCACGCGTTCATTATGCCACACTCTTCCTCTTCTTCCTCAATCAAAACGCAAACCGTCAAGATTCACACTCTTCCTCTTTTTCCTCAATCAAAACGCAAAATGTCAAGATTCAAGCGACATTCAAAACAAAAGACACGTTCCAACTCCTCGCGAAGAGTAGAAGAAATCAAGAAGAAAAGATACAAATCTCCATAAAAAATTACCAGAAAAAACAAAGAAACATTATTCAAGGTACTGTTTTACTATTCTTCTAGGTTTTTTTTCTAGATTGTCTCTGTCATGTGCCTCATTCTTAACCGTTTGGGTGTATTTCTGTAATCCTTCTGTAATCATTTGGGGGTATTTTTGTAATCGTTTGGGTGTATTTCTAAAGTTCCATTATCTTCAAAACAATTTCAAAGCTTGATTTCAGAAACCATGAAAATCGAAAAAAAACCGAAGCAAGAAGGAGATCTAACAAATTTGGCAAGAAATTCGAAAAAAGAAACGAAATCGTTTGAAAAATGGAAGTTATATATTTGCGCGTTAATTGATTTGAATTGATTTAAAAGTCTGTTAAAGAGGTACGTAACATAAGCAGCGCGTTTAGTAGGTTTTGTTTTCTTCAGACATGTAGAACTTGTAAGCGCAAAACACTTGTATGTAGAGATTAATCCATTAACTATATAACAAAAAGAATTTTCATTTTTTTACTATTTTTTCTCTCTATTATATCAAACACTCATTTTATTTACTTGTGTTAGTTAGATAATTAGCTTGTTAATTATAGAGATTAGTTTGTCATACTCAAGTTAGTAAAATTAGTTATTCTCACTTACATGTATGTATATATATGTGACAGCTGGATTTGTAATAGCTAATAAAAAGTAAAATGAAAAATGCTGAAGGTGCTTTTTGCCCTCGATCTTCTCTCTCGAACCGTCTCTCTCACCTTCTAGAAACTCCTTCTTCTTCTAATCAACAATTGATTCAGTCATGGACGCAGAACACAGCAGTTTCAACATGGTGCGGTGAGCGTTCCATGAATTGAATCCTTCATTTTTTCTATGTACTCCCTTTGTAGTCCCCTTGTATTCCCATTTCTTGATTTCTTCTCTTTCCTTAAACCTACACTATAGAGTTTGATGAGAGTTTCTCACTTCACGATCTTGCAATTTTGGTGTGGTAAGAACTCCGATCAACGGGATTAAGGGAAGAAGATTCTGAATCGGTCATTTACTAGATTCATTGATCAAAAATTTCAATTCCTACTCCAATGGATTCCAACCACACCCCGAATCTTGGAAGCATCAATATCCAACTTTTGGCCCAAATTGTAATGCAAATCACTAGTATGCAATCCGCATCGACGAAATCAACTATGAGCCCTCATCTTGATTTGGCTAGTCCCTATTATTTGCATCCAGCGGACAGAACAAGTAACCGTTTGATTTCTAGGGTTCTTGATCATCAGAATCATCACAACTAGTCACACTATATGCTGTTAGCGCTTAAATCAAAGAACAAATTGGCCTTTATTGATGGTACTCTCCCGAAGCCACCGTAGATGACCCATTGTTTGAGGCTTGGGATCGTTGCAATACTTTCGTCGTCTCCTGGATTCATTTTTCTCTAGCATAATGGGTAATAATATAGCCAAAGATCTATGGCAAAAAGTCAAAAATCGATTTTATCAAGGGGATGTCTTCAAGATTGCTGAGCTCCAAGAGAAGTTGTTCTCAATCAAGCAAGGTGATCTGTCTGTCACTCATTATTTCACCAAACTCAAAGGAATTTGGGAAGATTTGGAAACTTTCATACCCCTCCCACAGTGCAACTGCACACTGAAATGCACCTGTGTTTTTGACACGGTTAGCAATTATCGAAAGAATACTTTTGTGGTGCGATTCTTGAGAGGCCTCAATAAACAATTTGGAAGTGCTCGATCAAACATTATGCTCATGAACCCTCTTCCCTCCATTGATTCTACCTATTCAATGATGCTGCAACAGGAACGAAAACTCTTGGGCACTGACATTGCTAAGCCGAGCCCTTTGTTGAGCACCGCTTCATCTAACATTTTTCAGTCTCGAGGCAGAGGACATGGGAGAGGAGGTCGAGGCCGTGGTCCAGGTGGCAGAGGAAGTTCTAAGCTCTGTGCCTACTGTGGTAAAACTGGACATCTCATCGACACTTGCTACCACAAGTATGGAATACCTCCACATCTTAAGAAGCAGAACCAAATCAATAATCTCACTGCTGAGGATGATGATTGCGGTGAACCAATTAGCTTGTATGAGAATCAGGGGGAATCTTCGCATGCGAAGTTTACTTCAGAGAAAAAAGATGCACTACTCGCCCTCTTGCAGCATCATGGAGCCAAGATCAATCATAATATGAATCAAGTTGCTCCAGCCAATGACACCACTCCTGATGAGCATCACTATGCTGTCATGTCCATTTGTTCACAACACAATGACTCCTGGGTCATCGACACTGGAGCCACCATACATGTGACATATAAGTTAGATGCATTTGATTCGTACCATAAAATCAAACCAGTAAAAGTTAGATTACCAACAACCAAATCATCATTGCATCTATTGCGGGTCGTGTCATTTTCTCAAAATCTTTATACCTTACAAATGTCTTATACATTCCATCTTTTGCATACAATTTAATTTCTGTTTCACAACTCATTGCATCACTTGACTGCCAATTTGTTTTTAACAAATTTGGTTGTGAGATACAGGATCTTCCAACATGGAAGATGATTGGAGCAGCTGATTATTCTAATGGCTTGTATACACTGAACACCAGCACCACCATACATAATACACTTGAATGCAGCTCACATGACACCACGATGCACAACATTGAACTGTGGCACCTTAGATTGGGCCATGTTCCTTTCAATAAATTGTAACTCTTACATGATTTGTTTCCTTCAATTTCTAGTTCAAACTTTAATAAAATTGTGGCTGCAAAGCCGTGTGATTCTTGTAAATTTGCCAAACAAAAGAGACTTTCCTTTTCTACTAGTCATCGCAAATCTAATGCAATGTTTGACATTATACACATTGATATCTGGGGTCTTTTGAATATTCTTTCTACTGATTGTAACAAGTATTTTCTCACTATAGTAGATGACTACAGCAGATACACTTGGATATTTTTTATGAAATTAAAATCTGAGACAGAAAGGCTGATTAAAAACTTTGTAACCCTCATTGAAAATCAATTTCACAAGACTATAAAGTGCATTTGGTCTGACAACGGCAAGGAGTTCTTAATGCATGACTTTTATGCAGCCAAAGGCATATTGCATCAAAGGTCATGCGTGGCAACTCCACAACAGAATGGAATAGTAGAACGCAAGCACCAGCATATACTGCAGGTAGCTCGATCCATTTTATTCCACTCTACTGTCCCTAATTGCTATTGGGACTTTGCCGTCACCCATGCTATCCATTTGATCAATAGATTGCCAAGTTCCATTTTAGAAAATAAACCACCTTTTGAAATGATTTTTAACATCAAACCAGATTTCAAACATTTAAAAGTTTTTGGTTGTCTCACTTATATTTCAACACTTGTAGCTAGTACGATGAAACTTGATAAACAGGCCAGAAAGTGTGTTTTTTTGGGATATAAGGAAGGGACCAAAGGTTACATTATTTTAGATATACAAAGCAAATAATTATTTGTGTCAAGAGACGTCGTGTTTTTTGAGTCGAGTCTGCCCTTCACTGAGGCAGGGCTTCCCACACCTCCTGTATCTCACACAATATGTGCTAAGCCCGTTGACCCATTTCTATACACTGAGGCTTATGATGCCACACCACAACATCACGATGACCACAATTCACCCAATATTTCATCAAAGTTGCCTCTTATTTCACAAAATTTACATCATCAGATCACTCACACACCACTGAGGACTCACACGGAGGCTCTCTCACAAACTCCTACATTAACTCCACTCAGAAGGTCCTCAAGGATCCACAAACCACCACGCCACCTAGCTAATTTTTAGTGTATGCAAACCTCTAAACTTTATATTGCACAATCATTGTCATCCTTGTATCCTCTTTCACATTGCATATCATACCATAAACTCTCATCCACTCACAAGGCACTGTCATTGGCTGTTTCAAATGCATCTGAACCTTCATCTTATGAGGAAGCTGTAACTCAAAGATGCGGGAAAGAGGCCATTAATGTAGAATTAAATGCTCTAAAGTCAAACCAAACATGGACCTCACCCCTCTTCCTCATGGCAAGTCTACAACTGGTAATAAATGGGTTTTTAAACTGAAATTAAGGCCTGATGGATCTGTTGAACGCCACAAGGCCCGGTTGGTTGCAAAAGGTTACACCCAAACTCCTGGTTTTGATTTTTTTTGACACATACAGTCCCGTTGCGAAGATGGCAACCATTCGGACTCTCTTGGCAATTTCAGCAGCTAAGGATTGGCATTTGCAACAACTCGATGTCAATACGGCATTTTTACATGGCGATCTGGATGAGGAAGTCTATATGAGATCCCCTAAAGGCCTTCATCTACCAAAACCAGACCTAGTCTGCAAACTCAAAAAGACTCTCTATGGCCTAAAACAAGCTAGCAAGCAATGGAACGTGAAACTGACTTCAATGTTAGTTAGTTTGGGGTACAAACAATCCATCAATGATTACTCTCTCTTTACTAAACAATCTGCCAAGTCGTTTACTGCTGTTTTGGTTTATGTGGATGATTTAATACTAACAGGGGATGACGAAGATGAAATAAGGAAAACAAAGATGGCTCTAGACAAAGCATTCAGCATCAAGGACATAGGTGATCTCAAATATTTCTTAGGCTTGGAAATAGCTAGGAGCAACAAAGGTATCTCTGTTTGTCAAAGAAAATATGTCACTGATTTATTGAAGGACTATGGCTTGAGTGATGCCAAACCAGTTAGTACTCCCATGGAGTATATGGTGTACGAAATTGTGATCATCAACAATGGCTCCAATGACTTGGTGCTCTCAAACGTGAATCACACTTTGTCACAACTCCGCACAACTAACCAGCAAGTGCACTGGGTCGTCCAAGTAATAAACCTTACGTGAGTAAGGGTTGATCCCACGGAGATTGTTGGTATGAAGCAAGCTATGGTCATCTTGTAAATCTCAGTTAGGCGGATAATAAATGGTTATGTAGTTTTCAAAAGTAATAATGAATAAAGCATAAAATAAGGATAGAAATACTTGTGTAAATCATTGGTGAGAATTTCAGATAAGTGTATGGAGATGCTTGTCCCTTCTGAATCTCTGCTTTCCTACTACTTTCATCCAATCCTTCTCACTCCTGTCCATGGCAAGCTATATGTAGGGCATCACCGTTGTCAATGGCTATATCCCATCTTCTCAGTGAAAATGGTCCAAATGCTCTATCACAGCACGGCTAATCATCTGTCGGTTCTCGATCATGTCGGAATAGAATCCATTGATTCTTTTGCGTTTGTCATCACGCCCAACAATCACGAGTTTGAAGCTCGTCACAGCCATTCAATCCCTGAATCCTACTCGGAATACCACAGACAAGGTTTAGACTTTCCGGATCCTCAAGAGTGACCGCCAAAGGGTTCTAGCTTATACCACAAAGATTCTGGTTAGAGAATCCAAGAGATACTCGCTTGTTCTAAGGTAGAACAGAAGTGGTTGTTAATCATGCGTTCATAAGTGAGAATGATGATGAGTGTCACGGATCATCACATTCATCATGTTGAAGTGCAACGAATATCTTAGAGTAAGAATAAGCCGAATTGAATAGTGATGAGCGGATAATTTATACCCTTTTTGGCATTGTTTTTAGGTTGTTTTTAGTAAGTTTAAGCTACTTTTAGGGATGTTTTCATTAGTTTTTATGTTAAATTCACATTTCTGGACTTTACTATGAGTTTGTGTGTTTTTCTGTGATTTCAGGTAAATTCTGGCTAAAATTGAGGGACTTGAGCAAAACTCTGAAAAAGGCTGACAAAAGGACTGCTGATGCTGTTGGAATCTGACCTCCCTGCACTCGAAATGGATTTTCTGGAGCTACAGAACTCCAAATAGCGCGCTCTTAATGGTGTTGGAAAGTATACATCCAGAGCTTTCCAGCAATATATAATAGTCCATACTTTATTCGGAAATTGACGACGTAACTTGGCGTTGAACGCCAAGTACATGCTGCTGTCTGGAGTTAAACGCCAGAAAAACGTCATGATCCGGAGTTGAACGCCCAAAACACGTCATAACTTGGAGTTCAACTCCAAGAGAAGCCTCAGCTCATGGATAGATCAAGCTCAGCCCAAACATACACCAAGTGGGCCCCGGAAGTGGATTTATGCATCAATTACTTACTCATGTAAACCCTAGGAGCTAGTTTATTATAAATAGAACATTTATCTATTGTATCAGACATCCTTTGACAGTTTAATCTCTGGACGCCTAGTCCTTAGACCATGGGGGCTGGCCATTCGGCCATGCCTGAACCTTTCACTTATGTACTTTCAACAGTGGAGTTTCTGCACACCATAGATTAAGGGTGTGGAGCTCTGCTGTACCTCAAGTTTCAATACAATTATTATTACTTTCTATTCAATTCTCTTCTATTCTTATTCCAAGATATACGTTACACTTAACTTTGATGAATGTGATGATCCGTGACACTCATCATCATTCTCACCTATGAACGCGCGTGACTGACAACCACTTCCGTTCTACCTTAGGCCGGGCGCATATCTCTTAGATTCCCCAACAGAATCTTCGTGGTATAAGCTAGATAGATGGCGGCATTCATGAGGATCCGGAAAGTCTAAACCTTGTCTGTGGTATTCCGAGTAGGATTCTGGGATTGAATGACTGTGACGAGCTTCAAACTCCTGAAGGCTGGGCGTGATGACAAGCGCAAAAGAATCAAGGGATTCTATTCCAACCTAATTGAGAACCGACAGATGATTAGCCATGCTGTGACAGAGCATAGGAACGTTTTCACTGAGAGGATTGGATGTAGCCATTGACAACGGTGATGCCCTACATACTGCTTGCCATGGAAAGGAGTAGGAAGGATTGGATGACTGCAATAGGAAAGTAGAGATTCAAGAGGAGCACAACATCTCCATACACTTATCTGAAATTTCCACTATTAATTTACATAAGTATTTCTATCCCTTTTATTTTCTTTTTATTATTAATTTTCGAAACCCAAAACTATTTAATCTGCCTAACTGAGATTTACAAGGTAACCATAGCTTGCTTCATACCAACAATCTCTGTGGGATCGACCCTTACTCACGTAAGGTATTACTTGGATGACCCAGTACACTTGCTGGTTAAGTTGAACGAAGTTGTGAACTATGGTATTGGCATCATGTTTTTTGGCGCCATTACCAGGGAATGAAAAGCAATGAATTTTGCAAAATGGAATAACAATTGAATCACAATTTTGTCCACCAAGTTTTTGGCGCCGTTGCCGGGGATTGTTCGAGTATGGACAACTGACGGTTCTTCTTATTGCTCAGATTAGGTAATTTTCTTTTCAAAAATCTTTTTCAAAATTTTTTTCTTTTTCGTTTTTCTAACAATGTTTTTCAAAAAAATTAATAAAAATACAAAAAAATTCATAAAATCATAAAAACCAAAAATATTTTGTGTTCTTGTTTGAGTCTTGAGTCAATTTTTAAGTTTGGTGTCAATTGCATGCTTTAAAATTTTTTCTTACATTTTTCGAAAATTCCATGCATTCATGGTGTTCTTCATGATCTTCAAGTTGTTCTTGACAATTCTTCTTGTTTGATCTTGATGTTTTCTTGTTTTGTGTTGTTTGTTGTTTTTCATATGCATTTTTCGTTTGTAAGAGTCCATGCATTAAAGATTTCTAAGTTTGGTGTCTTGCATGTTTTCTTTGCATCAAAATTTTTCAAAAATATGTTCTTGATGTTCATCATGATCTTCAAAGTGTTCTTGGTGTTCATCTTGACATTCATAATGTTCTTGCATGCATCATTGGTTTTGATCCAAAATTTTTATGTTTTGGGTCATTTTTATGTTTTTCTCTCTCATCATTCAAAAATCAAAAAAATATCTTTTCCTTATTTCCCTCCAAAATTTCGAAATTTTGGGTTGACTTGGTCAAAAATTTTTAAAATTAGTTGTTTCTTACAAGTCAAGTCAAAATTTCAATTTTAAAAATCTTATCTTTTTAAAATCTTTTTCAAAAATCATATCTTTTTCATTTTTTTATCATTTTCGAAAATTTCAAAATTATTTTTCAAAATATTTTCAAAAATATTTTTCTTATCTTTATATCAAATTTTCGAAAAATTAGCTAACAAGTAATGTGATTGATTCAAAAATTTGAAGTTTGTTACTTTCTTGTTAAGAAAGGTTCAATCTTTAAGTTCTAGAATCTTATCTTGTAGTTTCTTGTTAGTTAAGTAATTTTAAAAATTAAATCTTTTTCAAAATATCTTTTTCTTAAAAATCTTATCTTTTTATCTTATCTTTTTCAAAATTTGATTTCAAAATATCTTATCTAACTTCTTATCTTCTTATCTTTTCAAATTTGATTTTAATATCTTTTTCAATCAACTAACTAACTTTTTGTTTGTTTCTTATCTTTTTCAAAACCACCTAACTACTTTTCCCTCTCTAATTTTCGAAAATATCTCATCTCTTTTTCAAAAATTCTTTTTAATTGTTTTAAATTTTAACTTTAATTATATATTATCTTTAATTTTCGAAAATCACTAATCACTTTTTCAAAACTATTTTCGAAATTTCCCTCTCTTTTCTTCTTCTATTTAATTATTTATTTACTAACACTTCTCTTCACCTCTCTTCATCTAAGAATCCGAACTTCTTATATCCCTTGTATTTGGATTCTTCTACCCCTTTCTCCTTCTACTATCATAAAGGAATCTCTATACTGTGACATAGATGATTCCTCTTTCTTTTCTTGTTTTCTTCTCTTTCATATGAGCAGGAACAGGGAAAAAGGCACTCTTGTTGAAATTGATCCAGAACCTGAAAGGACTCTGAAGAGAAAACTAAGAGAAGCTAAATTACAACAATCCAGAAATAACCTTTCAGAAATTTTCGAACAAGAGAAGGAGATGGCAACCGAAAATAATAATAATAATGCAAGGAGAATGCTTGGTGACTTCACAAATCCAACGTCCAAATTTGATGGAAGAAGCATCTCCATTCCTGCCATTGGAGCCAATAACTTTGAGCTGAAACCTCAGCTAGTTGCCTTGATGCAACAAAACTGCAAGTTTTATGGACTTCCATCTGAAGATCCTTATCAGTTTTTAATTGAGTTCTTGCAGATCTGTGAGACTGTAAAGACGAATGGAGTTGATCCTGAAGTCTACAGACTCATGCTTTTCCCTTTTGCTGTAAGAGACAAAGCTAGAATATGGTTGGATTCACAACCTAAGGATAGCCTGGACTCCTGGGATAAGCTGGTCACTGCTTTCCTGGATAAATTCTTTCCTCCTCAAAAGCTGAGCAAGCTGAGAGTGGATGTTCAAACCTTCAAACAAAAAGACGGTGAATCCCTCTATGAAGCTTGGGAAAGATACAAGCAGTTGACCAAAAGATGTCCATCTAACATGTTTTCAGAATGGACCCTATTAGATATATTCTATTATGGTCTCTCTGAATTTTCGAAAATGTCATTGGACCATTCTGCAGGTGGATCTATTCACCTGAAGAAAACGCCTGAAGAGGCTCAAGAACTCATTGACATGGTTGCAAACAACCAGTTCATGTATACCTCTGAGAGGAATTCCGTGAATAATGGGATACCTCAGAAGAAAGGAGTTCTTGAAATTGATGCTCTGAATGCCATATTGGCTCAGAACAAAGTGTTGACTCAACAGGTCAACATGATCTCTCAAAATCTGAATGGGTTGCAACATGCATCCAACAGTACTAGAGAGGCAGCTTCTGAAGAAGCTTATGATCCTGAGAACCCTGCTATGGCAGAGGTTAATTACATGGGTGAACCATATGGGAACACCTATAACCCATCATGGAGAAATCATCCAAATTTCTCCTGGAAGGATCAACAAAAGCCTCAACAAGGCTTTAACAATGGTGGACGCAATAGGCTGAGCAATGGCAAGTCATATCCATCATCTTCTCAGCAACAGACAGAGAATTCTGAACAAAACACTTCTAATTTAGCCAATATAGTCTCTGATCTGTCAAAGGCCACTTTCAGTTTCATGAATGAAACAAGATCCTCCATTAGAAATTTGGAGGCACAAGTGGGCCAGCTGAGTAAGAAAGTCATTGAAACTCCTCCTAGTATTCTCCCAAAGTAATACAGAAGAGAATCCAAAAGGAGAGTGCAAGGCCATTGATTTAGTCAATG
This sequence comes from Arachis hypogaea, assembly GCF_003086295.3. Taxonomy (NCBI): domain Eukaryota; kingdom Viridiplantae; phylum Streptophyta; class Magnoliopsida; order Fabales; family Fabaceae; genus Arachis; species Arachis hypogaea. The sequence continues at coordinate 13,642,841 of NC_092040.1, forward strand.
TGGCCGAATGCACAAGGGAGGAGGAGGACGAAAATCCTAGTGAGGAAGACCTCCTGGGACGTCCCTCAAGCAAGAAGGAGTTCCCTATTAAGGATCCAAAGGAATCTGAGGCTCACATAGAGACCATAGAGATTCCATTAAATCTCCTTCTGCCATTCATGAGCTCTGAAGATTATTCATCCTCTGAAGAGGATGAAGATGTGAATGGAGAGCAAATTGCTCAATACTTAGGAGCTATCATGAAGCTGAATGCCAAGTTGTTTGGTAATGAGACTTGGGAAAGTGAACCTCCCTTGCTCATTAGTGAACTAGATACTTGGATTCAGAAAACTCTACCTCAAAAGAAACAAGATCCTGGCAAGTTCCTAATACCTTGTACCATAGGCACCATGAGCTTTGAAAAAGCTCTATGTGATCTAGGGTCAGGGATAAATCTTATGCCACTCTCTGTAATGGAGAAGCTAGGGATCATTGAGGTACAACCTACCTTGTTCTCATTAGAATTGGCAGATAAGTCATTGAGACAAGCTTATGGAATAGTAGAGGACGTGTTAGTAAAGGTTGAAGGCCTTTACATCCCTGCTGATTTCATAATCCTAGACATTAGGAAGGAAGAGGATGATTGCATCATCCTTGGAAGACCTTTTCTAGCCACAGCAGAAGCTGTGATAGATGTCAACAGAGGTGAGTTAGTCCTTCAATTGAATGGGGACTACCTTGTGTTTAAGGCACATGGCCATCCCTCTGTGACAGAAGAGAGTAAGCATGAAGAGCTTCTCTCAGTTCAGAGTCAAGAAGAGCCCACACAGTCAAACTCTAAGTTTGGTGTTGTGAGGCCACAACCAAACTCTAAGTTTGGTGTTAAGACCCCATATACAAACTCTAAGTTTGGTGTTGGGACTACACTAACATTGACCTGATCACCTAGTGGCTCCATGAGAGCCACTGTCAAGCTATTGACATTAAAGAAGCGCTTGTTGGGAGGCAACCCAATTTTAATTATCTAATTTTTATTTTATTGTTATTTTGTGTTTTATTAGGTACATGATCATGAGGAGTCACGAAAAAATCAAAAAAATTAAAAACAGAGTCAAAAACAGAAGAAAAAAATTTTTTCACCCTGGAGGACGCACAGGCTGGCGTTCAACGCCAGTAAGATGCATCTGGCCGGCGTTCAACGCCAGAACAGAGCACCATTCTGGCGCTGAACGCCAGAAACAAGCAACATTCTGGCGCTGAACGCCAGGAATGTGCCTAAAGAAGAAAAGCTGGCGCTGAACGCCAGTAACAAGCATGAAACTGGCGTTCAACGCCAGAAACATGCTTTACATGGGCGTTGAACGCCCAGAACGTGCACCAATGGGCGTTTAAACACCAGAATGGTGTACAAAGGCATTTTACATGCCTATTTGGTGCAGGGATGGAATTCCTTGACACCTCAGGATCTTGTGGACCCCACAGGATCACCTTAGGATCTGTGGACCCCACAGGATCCCCACCTACCATATTCCCTAATTACACTCTCCTAATCCTAATCACACTCCCCTACTCCCCATGTCACACTTTCCAACACTCCTCACCAATCACCTCAATTCCTCTTCCCAATTGCCCCATTCACCACTCACATCAACCCACTCTTCCCCATAAACCCCACCTACCTGTACAATTCAACTTCTCTTTCCCACCCAATCCCACCCATATAGCCGAATCCATCTCCCCTCACTCACCTTCATTTTCTTCTTCTTCTTCCTCTCTTCTTTCTTCTCTTGCTCGAGGGCGAGCAATATTTTAAGTTTGGTGTGGTAAAAGCATAGCTTTTTTTGCTTTTCCATTACCATTAATGGCACCTAAGGCCAGAGAAACCTCAAAGGGAAGACAAAAGCTTCCACCTCTGAGTCTTGGGAGATGGAAAGACTCATATAAAGCCGTCATAGCTCAGTGGTAGAACATGTGGCTGCAAATCAAGAGATCCCTGAGATACCTCAGGGGATAAGTTATCCTCCACACAAATATTGGAAGCAACTAAGGGTAGAAACACCAAAATTACTAGTAATCATTCAACAGAAGCAAGGAAGAGACATAGAGGAGCTCAAAAAGCACCATTGGACCTTCAAGAAGGCGCCACCCTCACTCAGGTGGATTCATTCCTTGTTCTTATTTCTTTCTGCTTTTCGGTTTTTAATGTTGTGTTTATCTATATTTTGTGTCTCTACTTCATGATCATTAGTATGTAACCATGCCTCAAAGCTATGAATAAAATCCATTAATCCTTCACCTCTCTTAAATGAAAAATGTTTTAATTCAAAAGAACAAGAAGTACATGAATTTCGAATTCATCCTTGAATTTAATTTAATTATATTGATGTGGTGATAATACTTTTTGTTTTCTGAATGAATGATTGAACAGTGCATATGTCTTTTGATATTGTTGTTTATGAGTGTTAAAATTGTTGGCTCTTGAAAAAATGATGAACAAAGAGAAATGTTATTGAGGATCTGAAAAATCATGAAATTGATTCTTGAAGCAAGAAAAAGCAGTGAAAAAGAAAGCTTACAAAAAAAAAATTTTGCGAAAAAAAATAGAAAGAAAAAGAAAAAGCAAGCAGAAAAAGCCAATAGCCCTTAAAACCAAAAGGCAAGGGTAAAAAGGATCCAAGGCTTTGAGCATCAATGGATAGGAGGGCCCAAGGAAATAAAATCCAGGCCTAAGCGGCTAAATCAAGCTGTCCCTAACCATGTGCTTGTGTCATGAAGGTCCAAGTGAAAAGCTTGAGACTGAGTGGTTAAAGTCGTGATCCAAAGCAAAAGAGTGTGCTTAAGAGCTCTGGACACCACTAACTGGGGACTCTAGCAAAGCTAAGTCACAATCTGAAAAGGTTCACCCAGTTATGTGTCTGTGGCATTTATGTATCCGGTGGTAATACTGGAAAACAAAGTGCTTAGGGCCACGGCCAAGACTCATAAGTAGCTGTGTTCAAGAATCAACATGCTTAACTAGGAAAGTCAATAACACTATCCAAAATTCTAAGTTCCTAAAGAAGCCAATCATTCAGAACTTCAAAGGAAAAAGTGAGATGCCAAAACTGTTCAGAAGCAAAAAGCTACAAGTCCCGCTCATCTAATTATAATTAATATTCATTGATATTCTGGAATTTATAGTATATTCTCTTCTTTTTATCCTAATTGATTTTCAGTTGCTTGGGGACAAGCAACAATTTAAGTTTGGTGTTGTGATGAGCAGATAATTTATACGCTTTTTGGCATTGTTTTTAGGTTGTTTTTAGTAAGTTTAAGCTACTTTTAGGGATGTTTTCATTAGTTTTTATGTTAAATTCACATTTCTGGACTTTACTATGAGTTTGTGTGTTTTTCTGTGATTTCAGGTAAATTCTGGCTGAAATTGAGGGACTTGAGCAAAACTCTGAAAAAGGCTGACAAAAGGACTGCTGATGCTGTTGGAATCTGACCTCCCTGCACTCAAAATGGATTTTCTGGAGCTACAGAACTCCAAATGGCGTGCTCTTAATGGCGTTGGAAATTAGACATCCAGAGCTTTCCAACAATATATAATAGTCCATACTTTATTCGGAAATTGACGACGTAACTTGGCGTTGAACGCCAAGTACATGCTGCTGTCTGGAGTTAAACGCCAGAAAAACGTCATGATCCGGAGTTGAACGCCCAAAACACGTCATAACTTGGAGTTCAACTCCAAGAGAAGCCTCAGCTCGTGGATAGATCAAGTTCAGCCCAAACATACACAGAGTGGGCCCCGGAAGTGGATTTATGCATCAATTACTTACTCATGTAAACCCTAGGAGCTAGTTTATTATAAATAGAACATTTATCTATTGTATTAGACATCCTTTGACAGTTTAATCTCTGGACGCCTAGTCCTTAGACCATGGGGGCTGGCCATTCGGCCATGCCTGAACCTTTCACTTATGTATTTTCAACAGTGGAGTTTCTGCACACCATAGATTAAGGGTGTGGAGCTCTGCTGTACCTCAAGTTTCAATACAATTATTATTACTTTCTATTCAATTCTCTTCTATTCTTATTCCAAGATATACGTTACACTTAACTTTGATGAATGTGATGATCCGTGACACTCATCATCATTCTCACCTATGAACGCGCGTGACTGACAACCACTTCCGTTCTACCTTAGGCCGGGCGCATATCTCTTAGATTCCCCAACAGAATCTTCGTGGTATAAGCTAGATAGATGGCGGCATTCATGAGGATCCGGAAAGTCTAAACCATGTCTGTGGTATTCCAAGTAGGATTCTGGGATTGAATGACTGTGACGAGCTTCAAACTCCTGAAGGCTGGGCGTGATGACAAGCGCAAAAGAATCAAGGGATTCTATTCCAACCTGATTGAGAACCGACAGATGATTAGCCGTGCTGTGACAGAGCATAGGAACGTTTTCACTGAGAGGATGGGATGTAGCCATTGACAATGGTGATGCCCTACATACTGCTTGCCATGGAAAGGAGTAGGAAGGATTGGATGACTGCAATAGGAAAGTAGAGATTCAAGAGGAGCACAGCATCTCCATACACTTATCTGAAATTCCCACTATTAATTTACATAAGTATTTCTATCCCTTTTATTTTCTTTTTATTATTAATTTTCGAAACCCAAAACTATTTAATCTGCCTAACTGAGATTTACAAGGTAACCATAGCTTGCTTCATACCAACAATCTCTGTGGGATCAACCCTTACTCACGTAAGGTATTACTTGGATGACCCAGTACACTTGCTGGTTAAGTTGAACGAAGTTGTGAACTATGGTATTGGCATCATGTTTTTTGGCGCCATTACCAGGGAATGAAAAGCAATGAATTTTGCAAAATGGAATAACAATTGAATCACAATTTTGTCCACCAAATAGAAAAATGTAGTACTTTGCATTAAAACTCGAGGTACAGCAGAGCTCCACACCTTAATCTATGGTGTGTAGAAACTCCACCGTTGAAAATACATAAGTGATCAAGGTTCAGGCATGGCCGAATGGCCAGCCCCCAAAGTCTAAGAACTAAATGTCCAAAGATGGATGCTAAGATAAAAGACGAAAACCAAGATGTCTAATACAATAGTAAAATGTTCTATTTATACTAGACTAGCTACTAGGGTTTACAGAAATAAGTAATTAATGCAGAAATCCACTTCGGGGGCCCACTTGGTGTGTGCTTGGGCTGAGCATGAGCTTTACAGGTGCAGAGGCTTCTCTTGGAGTTAAACACCAAGTTGTAACGTATTTTTGGCGTTTAACTCTGGTTTATGACGTGTTTCTGGCGTTTGACTCCAGAATGCAGCATAAAACTGGCGTTGAACGCCAGTTTGCATCGTCTAAGCTCGAATAAAGTATGAACTATTATATATTTATGGAAAGCTCTGGATGTCTACTTTCCAACGCTATTGAGAGCGCGTCATTTGGAGTTCTGTAGCTCTAGAAAATCCATTTAGAGTGCAGGGAGGTCAGAATCCAACAGCATCAGCAGTCCTTTGTCAGCCTTCTTATCAGAGTTTTGTTCATGTCCCTCAATTTCAGCCAGAAAATACCTGAAATTACAGAAAAATACACAAACTCATAGTAAAGTCTAGAAATGTGAATTTTTCACAAAAACTAATGAAAACATCCCTAAAAGTAGCTAGATCCTACTAGAAACTACCTAAAAATAATGCCAAAAAGTGTATAAATTATCCGCTCATCAGAACACCAAACTTAAATTGTTGCTTGTCCCCAAGCAACTGAAAATCAAATAGGATAAAAAGAAGAGAATATACTATAAATCTCAAAATATCAATGAATATTAGTTCTAATTAGATGAGCGGGACTTGTAGCTTTTTGCTTCTGAACAATTTTGGCATCTCACTTTATCCTTTGAAGTTTAGAATGATTGGCATCTATAGGAACTCAGAGTTTAGATAGTGTTATTAATTCTCCTAGTTAAGTATGTTGATTCTTGAACACAGCTACTTTTATGAGTCTTGGCCGTGGCCCTAAGCACTTTGTTTTCCAGTATTACCACCGGATACATAAATGCCACAGACACATGACTGGGTGAACCTTTTCAGATTGTGACTCAGCTTTGCTAAAGTCTCCAGCTAGAGATGTCTGATGAGCGGATAATTTGTACGCTTTTTGGCATTGTTTTTAGTATGTTTTTAGTATGATCTAGTTAGTTTTTAGTATATTTTTATTAGTTTTTAGTTAAAATTCACTTTTCTGGACTTTACTATGAGTTTGTGTGTTTTTCTGTGATTTCAGGTATTTTCTGGCTGAAATTGAGGGACCTGAGCAAAAATCTGATTCAGAGATTGAAAAGGACTGCAGATGCTGTTGGATTCTGACCTCCCTGCACTCAAAGCGGATTTTCTGGAGCTACCGAAACCAAATTGGCGCACTCTCAACGGCGTTAAAAAGTAGACATCCTGGGCTTTCCAGCAATATATGATAGTCCATACTTTGCTCAAGATTTGATGGCCCAAACCGGCGTTCAAAGTCACCCTCAGAAATCCCAGCGTTAAACGCTGGAACTGGCACCAAAATGGGAGTTAAACGCCCAAACTGGCATAAAAGCTGGCGTTTAACTCCAAGAGAGGTCTCTGCACGAAAATGCTTCATTGCTCAGCCCAAGCACACACCAAGTGGGCCCGGAAGTGGATTTTTATGTCATTTACTCATTTCTGTAAACCTTAGGCTACTAGTTTTCTATAAGTAGGACCTTTTACTATTGTATTGAGACATCGAGGGGTAGCTATCTTCATTGTTATGCTATCTTAGATCATTGGGAGGCTGGCCTCATGGCCATGCCTAGACCTTGTTCTTATGTATTTTCAACGGTGGAGTTTCTACACACCATAGATTAAGGTGTGGAGCTCTGCTGTACCTCGAGTATTAATGCAATTACTATTGTTCTTCCATTCAATTCCGCTTGTTCTTGTTCTAAGATATCACTTGTTCTTCAACTTGATGAATGTGATGATCCGTGACACTCATCATCATTCTCACCTATGAACGTGTGACTGACAACCACCTCCGTTCTACCTTCGATTGGGTGAATATCTCTTGGATTCCTGATTGCACGATGCATGGTTGATCGCCTGACAACCGAGTGCTCGCCTGACAACCGAGCCAACCATTCTGTGAGATCAGAGTCTTCGTGGTATAGGCTAGAACCGATGGCGGCATTCAAGAGAATCCGGAAGGTCTAACCTTGTCTGTGGTATTCTGAGTAGGATTCGATGATTGAATGACTGTGACGTGCTTCAAACTCCTAGCAGGCGGGGCGTTAGTGACAGACACAAAAGAATCGCTGGATTCTATTCCGACCTGACCGAGAACCGACAGATGATTAGCCATGCTGTGACAGAGCATAGGAACATTTTTACTGAGAGGATGGGAGGTAGCCACTGACAACGGTGAAAACCTTGCATAAGCTTGCCATGGAAAGGAGTAAGAAGGATTGGATGAAGACAGTAGGAAAGCAGAGAGACGGAAGGGAAGGCATCTTCATGCGCTTATCTGAAGTTCCTACCAATGAATTACATAAGTACCTCTATCTTTATCTTTATGTTTTTATGCGTTCATCACCATATCCATTTGAGTTTGCCTGACTAAGATTTACAAGATGACCATAGCTTGCTTCATACCAACAATCTCTGTGGGATCGACCCTTACTCGCGTAAGGTTTATTACTTGGACGACCCAGTACACTTGCTGGTTAGTTGTGCGAAGTTGTGTTTATGCCATGGTATTGAACACCAAGTTTTTGGATTCATTACCGGGGATTATTTGAGTTATGAAAAGTATTGATCACAATTTCGTGCACCAAGTTTTTGGCGCCGTTGCCGGGGATTGTTGAGTTTGGACAACTGACGGTTCATCTTGTTGCTTAGATCAGGTATTTTTTCTTCAAAGTTCTTAAGAATGAATTCTAGTGTTTCAAGGTGATGTTCTTATCATCACCAAAGCTGATTGATCTTCATCAATTTAGCTCTTGAATGCAATGTTCTGCTGAAGCTTGGCTGACCATGTCTAATTCCTTTAGACTGAAGCTTTAGACTAACATTGCATGATTCCTGGGATTCTCATTAAGAATTTTGATATCTTTTTCCACTTAATTTTCGAAAACACAAAAAAAAAATCATAAAATCCAAAAATTTCTTGTTTAAGTCTAGTGTCTCATCTTAAGTTTGGTGTCAATTGCATGCATTCATTCATGTGTCTTAAGAATTTTCAAGCAATTCTTGATAATTTTCGTGCTCTGATCTTTGAATTCAATTGACTTGAGTGTTTTGTGTGTCTCATATGCATTTTCATTTCGTAAGTGTCAGTAGTGTACAAACTGCTAAGTTTGGCGTCTTGCATGCATTGTTATTTAATTCTTGTTGTATTTTGATTTGTTCTTATTATTAAAAATCCAAAAATATTTTAATTTGTGTCTTCTCAAGTCAATGATACAGAGAATTGAAGATTCAGAACATACAGCAGAGGAATTATGCAGAAAAAGCTGGGCGTTCAAAACGCCCAGTGAAGAAGGACAGACTGGCGTTTAAACGCCAGCCAGGGTACCTGGTTGGGCGTTTAACGCCCAAAAAGGTATAGTTTTGGGCGTTAAACACCAGAATGTGCACCATTCTGGGCGTTTAACGCCAGGATGGCAAGGGGGAAGATTCTGTTTTTCAATGCAATTTTTTTTTCAGGTTTTCAAAGTTTTTCAAAATCAAATCTTTTTCAAATCATATCTTTTCAATAATGTGTTTTCAAAATCAATCTTTTCAATCAAATCTTTTTCAAAATCAATTTCTTTCAATTTTCAAAGATACTTGCTATCAATTAATGATTTGATTCAACATTTCAAGTATGTTGCCTTTTCTGTTGAGAAAGGTTTAATGTTTGAATCATATCTTTTCTTGTTAGTCAAGTTTCTAACTTTCAAAATCAAATCTTTTCAAATGTTTTTCAAATCATATCTTCTCAATCACATCTTTTTAAAACTAATCATATTTTCTTAACCACATGTTTTTCAAAATAGTTTTCAATCAAATCTTTTTGATTTCTAATTTTATAATCTTTTTCAAAAATCACTTGATTTCTTTTCCACTTTCATTTTCGAAAATTAATTAGTGTTTTTCAAAATGTTTTCAAAATTTCTTACTTAATTTTCGAAAATTGCTTCCCTTCTTCTCACATCCTTCTATTTATGGACTAACACTATCCCTTAATGCAAAATTCGAACTCCATCTTCTTTGATAAGTTCGAATTTTCTAACTCTGTCTTCTACTCTTCTTTTCCTCTGACACTTCAAGGAATCTCTATACTGTGACATAGAGGATTCCACATTTTCTTGTTCTCTTCTCTTTCATATGAGCAGGAGCAAAGACAAAGGCATTCTTGTTGAGGCTGATCCTGAACCTGAAAGGACCTTGAAGAGAAAGCTAAGAGAAGCCAAAGCACAACTCTCTTTAGAGGACCTGACCGAATTCTTCAAAGAAGAAGAACACATGGCAGCCGAAAACAACAATGCCAACAATGCAAGGAAGGTGCTGGGTGACTTTACTGCACCTACTCCCGATTTCTATGGGAGAAGCATCTCTATCCCTGCCATTGGAGCAAACAACTTTGAGCTTAAGCCTCAATTAGTTTCTCTAATGCAACAGAATTGCAAGTTCCATGGACTTCCATTGGAAGATCCGCATCAGTTCTTAGCTGAGTTCTTGCAAATCTGTGACACTGTCAAGACTAATGGGGTTGACCCTGAGGTCTACAGACTTATGCTATTCCCTTTTGCTGTAAGAGACAGAGCTAGAACATGGTTGGACTCTCAACCTAAAGAAAGCCTGGACTCTTGGGAAAAGCTAGTCAATGCCTTCTTGGCAAAGTTCTTTCCACCTCAAAAATTGAGTAAGCTTAGAGTGGAAGTCCAAACCTTCAGACAGAAGGAAGGAGAATCCCTCTATGAAGCTTGGGAAAGATACAAACAATTAATCAGAAAGTGTCCTTCTGATATGCTTTCTGAATGGAGCATCATAGGTATTTTCTATGATGGTCTCTCTGAACTATCCAAGATGTCTTTGGATAGCTCTGCAGGAGGATCTCTTCATCTGAAGAAGATGCCTACTGAAGCTCAAGAACTGATTGAAATGGTTGCAAATAACCAATTCATGTACACCTCTGAAAGAAATCCTGTGAACAATGGGACTAGTCAGAAGAAAGGAATTCTTGAGATTGACACTCTGAATGCCATATTGGCTCAAAATAAAATATTGACTCAACAAGTCAATATGATTTCTCAAAGTATGTCTGGAATGCAAAATGCACCAAGCAGTACTAAGGAGGCTTCATCTGAGGAAGAAGCTTATGATCCTGAGAACCCTTCAATAGAAGAGGTGAATTACATGGGAGAACCCTATGGAAACACCTATAATCCTTCATGGAGAAATCATCCAAATTTTTCATGGAAGGATCAACAGAGACCCCAACAAGGTTTCAACAACAATAATGGTGGAAGAAACAGGTTTAGCAATAGCAAGCCTTTTCCATCATCTTCTCAGCAATAGACAGAGAGTTCTAAGCAGAATAACTCTGACTTAGCAACCATGGTCTCTGATCTGATCAAAACCACTCAAAGTTTCATGACTAAAACAAGATCCTCCATTAGAAATTTGGAGGCACAAGTGGGTCAGCTGAGCAAGAAAATTACTGAACTCCCTCCTAGTACTCTCCCAAGCAATACAGAAGAAAATCCAAAAGGAGAGTGCAAGGCCATCAACATGGCCGAATTTTGGGAGGAAGGAGAGGCAGTGAACGCCACTGAGGAAGGCCTCACTGGGCGTCCACTGGCCTCCAATGAGTTCCCCAATGAGGAACCATGGGAATCTGAGGCTCAAACTGAGACCATAGAGATTCCATTGGACTTACTTCTGCCATTCATGAGCTCTGATGAGTATTCTTCCTCTGAAGAGGATGAGTATGTCACTGAAGAGCAAGTTGCTAAATACCTTGGAGCAATCATGAAGCTAAATGACAAGTTATTTGGAAATGAGACTTGGGAGGATGAATCCCCTTTGTTCACCAAAGAACTGGATGACTTGTCTAGGCAGAAACTGCCTCAAAAGAGACAGGATCCTGGGAAGTTTTCAATACCTTGTACCATAGGCACCATGACCTTCAAGAAGGCCTTGTGTGACTTAGGGTCAAGTGTAAACCTCATGCCTCTCTCTGTAATGGAGAAGTTAGGGATCTTTGAGGTACAAGCTGTAAAAATCTCACTAGAGATGGCAGACAACTCAAGAAAACAAGCCCATGGACTTGTAGAGGATGTTCTGGTTAAAGTTGAAGACCATTACATCCCTACTGATTTCATAGTCCTAGAGACTGGGAAGTGCATGGATGAATCCATCATCCTTGGCAGACCCTTCCTAGCCACAGCAAGGGCTGTGATTGATGTTGATAGAGGAGAGTTGATCATTCAAGTGAATGAAGAATCCTTGGTGTTTAAGGCCCAAGGATATCCCTCTGTCATCATGGAGAGGAAGCATGAAGAGCTTCTCTCAAAACAGAGCCAAACAGAGCCCCCACAGTCAAACTCTAAGTTTGGTGTTGGGAGGCCACAACCAAACTCTAAGTTTGGTGTTGAACCCCCACATTCAAACTCTAAGTTTGGTGTTGGGAGGTTCCAACATAGCTCTGAGCATTTCTGAGGCTCCATAAGAGTCCTCTGTCAAGCTAATGACATTAAAGAAGCGCTTGTTGGGAGGCAACCCAATGTTTTATAATTAACTATTTTCTTTTGTTATTTTATATTTTTTGTAGGTTGATGATCATAAGAAGTCACAAAATCAATGAAAAAAGCAAAAACAGAATGAAAAACAGGAAGAAAAACAGCACACCCTGGAGGACGCACCTACTGGCGTTTAAACGCCAGTGAGGCTAGCTGTTGGGCGTTTAACGCCCAGTCTGGCACCATTCTGGGCGTTTAACGCCAGAAAGGGGCACCAGACTGGCGTTAAACGCCAGAAAAGGGCAAGAAGCTGGCGTTAAACGCCAGAAATGGGCACCAGCCCGGCGTTTAACGCCAGAATTGGCACAAAACGAGATTTTGCTTGCCATTTGGTGCAGGGATGACTTTTCCTTGACACCTCAGGATCTGTGGACCCCACAGGACCCCCACCTACCCCACCACTCTCTCTCTTCTTCACCCATTCACCAATCACCTCAACACCTCTTCCCCAAAAACTCTTCACCTATCAAATCCCATCTTTCTCTTCACCACTCACATCCATCCTTCATAAAACCCCACCTACCTCACCATTCAAATTCAAACTACTTCCCCACCCAAACCCACCCTCAAATGACCGAACCCTACCCTTCCCCCTCTCCTATATAAACCCTCCTTCATTCCTTCCTTTCCACACAACCTAGACACCATTTCTCCCCCCTTTGGCCAAACACAAAGCCATTCCCTTTCTCCTCATTTCTTCTTCTTCTCCTCTCTTCTTTCTTCTTTTGCTCGAGGACGAGCAAACATTTTAAGTTTGGTGTGGTAAAAGCATTGCTTTTTGTTTTTCCATAACCATTTATGGCATCCAAGGCCGGAGAAACCTCTAGAAAGAGGAAAGGGAAGGCAAAAGCTTCCACCTCCGAGTCATGGGAGATGGAGAGATTCATCTCAAGGGTGCATCAAGACCACTTCTATGAAGTTGTGGCCTTGAAGAAGGTGATCCCCGAGGTCCCTTTTTCACTCAAAAAGAGTGAATATCCAGAGACCCCACTCATCATGAGATCCCTGAGATACCTCAAGGGATGCACTTTCCTCCACAAAACTATTGGGAGCAACTAAACACCTCCCTAGGAGAATTGAGTTCCAACATGGGACAACTAAGGGTGGAGCATCAAGAACACTCCATCATCCTCCATGAAATTAGAGAAGATCAAAGAATCATGAGAGAGGAGCAACAAAGACAAGGAAGAGACATTGAGGAGCTCAAGCACTCCATAGGATCTTCAAGAGGAAGAAAGAGCCGCCATCACTAAGGTGGACCCGTTCCTTAATTTCCTTATTCTTTATTTTCCTGTTTTTCGAATTTTAATGCTTATGTTTGTCCATGTTTGTGTCTTGTGATCATTAGTGTTTTAGTGTCTATGCCTTAAAGTTATGAATGTCCTATGAATCCATCACCTTTCTTAAATAAAATATGTTCTTAATTGAAAAAGAGAAGAATTACATGAATTTTGAATTTTATAACAGTTTAATTATTTTGATGTGGTGGCAATACTTTTGTTCTCTGAATGTATGCTTAAACAGTGCATATGTCTTTTGAATTTGTGGTTCATGAATGTTGGCTCTTGAAAGAATGATGAAAAAGGAGACATGTTACTGAGGATCTGAAAAATCATAAAAATGATTCTTGAAGCAAGAAAAAGCAGTGAATACAAAAAAAAATCCGAAAAAAAAGAGAGAAAAGAAAACGAAAAAAAAGAGAAAAATAAAGAAATAAAGTTGTGATCCAAGGCAAAAAGAGTGTGCTTAAGAACCCTGGATACCTCTAATTGGGGACTCTAGCAAAGCTGAGTCACAATCTGAAAAGGTTCACCCAATTATGTGTCTGTGGCATGTATGTATCCGGTGGTAATACTGGAAGACAGAGTGCTTTGGGCCACGGCCAAGACTCAATAAGTAGCTGTGTTCAAGAATCATCATACTTAACTAGGAGAATCAATAACACTATCTGGATTCTGAGTTCCTAAAGAAGCCAATCATTCTGAATTTCAAAGGATAGAGTGAGATGCCAAAACTGTTCAGAGGCAAAAAGCTAAAAGCCCCGCTCATCTAATTGATACTGATCTTCATAGATGTTTTTGGAATTCATTGCATATTCTCTTCTTTTTATCTTATTTGATTTTCAGTTGCTTGAGGACAAGCAACAATTTAAGTTTGGTGTTGTGATGAGCGGATAATTTGTACGCTTTTTGGCATTGTTTTTAGTATGTTTTTAGTATGATCTAGTTAGTTTTTAGTATATTTTTATTAGTTTTTAGTTAAAATTCACTTTTCTGGACTTTACTATAAGTTTGTGTGTTTTTCTATGATTTCAGGTATTTTCTGGCTGAAATTGAGGGACCTGAGCAAAAATCTGATTCAGAGACTGAAAAGGACTGCAGATGCTGTTGGATTCTGACCTCCCTGCACTCGAAGCGGATTTTCTGGAGCTACAGAAGCCCAATTGGCGCGCTCTCAACGGCGTTGGAAAGTAGACATCCTGGGCTTTCCAGCAATATATGATAGTCCATACTTTGCCCAATATTTGATGGCCCAAACCGGCGTTCAAAGTCACCCTCAGAAATCCCAGCGTTAAACGCTGGAACTGGCACAAAAATGGGAGTTAAACGCCCAAACTGGCATAAAAGCTGGCGTTTAACTCCAAGAGAGGTCTCTGCATGAAAATGCTTCATTTCTCAGCCCAAGCACACACCAAGTGGGCCCGGAAGTGGATTTTTATGTCATTTACTCATTTCTGTAAACCTTAGGCTACTAGTTTTCTATAAGTAGGACCTTTTACTATTGTATTGAGACATCGAGGGGTAGCTATCTTCATTGTTATGCTATCTTAGATCATTGGGAGGCTGGCCTCATGGCCATGCCTAGACCTTGTTCTTATGTATTTTCAACGGTGGATTTTCTACACACCATAGATTAAGGTGTGGAGCTCTGCTGTACCTCGAGTATTAATGCAATTACTATTGTTCTTCCATTCAATTCCGCTTGTTCTTGTTCTAAGATATCACTTGTTCTTCAACTTGATGAATGTGATGATCCGTGACACTCATCATCATTCTCACCTATGAACGTGTGACTGACAACCACCTCCGTTCTACCTTCGATTGGGTGGATATCTCTTGGATTCCTGATTGCACGATGCATGGTTGATCGCCTGACAACCGAGTGCTCGCCTGACAACCGAGCCAACCATTCCGTGAGATCAGAGTCTTTGTGGTATAGGCTAGAACTGATGGCGGCATTCAAGAGAATCCGGAAGGTCTAACCTTGTCTGTGGTATTCTGAGTAGGATTCGATGATTGAATGACTGTGACATGCTTCAAACTCCTAGCAGGCGGGGCGTTAGTGACAGACGCAAAAGAATCGCTGGATTCTATTCCGGCCTGACCGAGAACCGACAGATGATTAGCCATGCTGTGACAGAGCATAGGAACATTTTCACTGAGAGGATGGGAGGTAGCCACTGACAACGGTGAAACCCTTGCATAAGCTTGCCATGGAAAGGAGTAAGAAGGATTGGATGAAGACAGTAGGAAAGCAGAGAGACGGAAGGGAAGGCATCTTCATGCGCTTATCTGAAGTTCCTACCAATGAATTACATAAGTACCTCTATCTTTATCTTTATGTTTTTATGCGTTCATCACCATATCCATTTGAGTTTGCCTGACTAAGATTTACAAGATGACCATAGCTTGCTTCATACCAACAATCTCTGTGGGATCGACCCTTACTCGCGTAAGGTTTATTACTTGGACGACCCAGTACACTTGCTGGTTAGTTGTGCAAAGTTGTGTTTATGCCATGGTATTGAACACCAAGTTTTTGGATTCATTACCGGGGATTATTTGAGTTGTGAAAAGTATTGATCACAATTTCGTGCACCAATGTCCAGAGCTCTTAAGCACACTCTTTTGTTTTGGATCACGACTTTAACCACTTAGTCTCAAGCTTTTCACTTGGACCTGCATGTCACAAGCACATGGTTAGGGACAGCTTGATTTAGCCGCTTAGGCCTAGATTTTATTCCCTTGGGCCCTCCTATCCATTGATGCTCAAAGCCTTGGATCCTTTTTTTACCCTTGTCTTTTGGTTTTAAGGGCTATTGGATTTTTCTGCTTGCTTTTTTTTCTTTCTATTTATTTTTTTTCTCAAGCTTTTGCTTTTTTATTGCTTTTTCTTGCTTCCAGAATCAATTTCATGATTTTTCAGATTATCAATAACATTTTTCTTGTTCATCATTCTTTCAAGAGCCAACAATTTTAACATTCATAAACAACAAGATAAAAAATATGCACTGTTCAAGCATTCATTCAGAAAACAAAAAGTATTGTCACCACATCAATATAATTAAACTAAGTTCAAGGATAAATTCGAAACTCATGTACTTCTTGTTCTTTTGTATTAGAAACATTTTTCATTTAAGAGAGGTGAAGGATTCATGGATTTATTCATAGCCTTAAGACATAGTTACTAGACACTAATGATCATGTAATAAAGACACAAACATAGATAAACATGAAGCTTAAAAACCAAAAAAACAAAGAAATAAAAACAAAGAATGAGTCTACCTTAGTGATGGTGGCACCTTCTCCTTGAAGAACCAATGATGTCCTTGAGCTCTTCTATGTCTCTTCCTTGCCTTTGTTGCTCCTCCCTCATTGCTCTTTGATCTTCTCTAATCTCATGGAGAATGATGGAGTGCTCTTGGTGTACCACCCTTAGTTGGTCTATGTTATAACTCAAGTCTTCTAGAGAAGTGTTGAGTTGTTCCCAATAGTTGTTTAGAGGAAAATGCATCCCTTGAGGCATCTCAGGGATTTCTTGATGATGAGCTTCCTCATGTGTCTCTTGAGATCTATGAATGGGCTCTCTTGTTTGATCCATCATCTTCTTAGTGATGGGCTTATCCTCTTCAATGAGAATGTTTCCTTCAATGATAACTCCAGCTGAGTAGCATAGATGGCAAATAAGATGAGGGAAAACTAGCCGAGCCATGGTGGAGGACTTTTCGATTATTTGGTAGAATTCAAGAGAGATAACTTTATGAACTTCTACTTCCTCTCCAATCATCATGCTATGGATCATGATGGCCCGATCCACAGTAACTTCGGATCGGTTGCTAGTGGGGATGATGGAGCGTTGGATGAATTCCAACCATCCTCTAGCCACAGGCTTTAGGTACAGTCTTCTTAATTGAACAAGCTTGCCTTTTGAGTCTCTTTTTTATTGAGCTCCTTCCACACATATGTCTATAAGGACTTGGTCCAACCTTTGATCAAAGTTGACCCTTCTAGTGTAGGGGCGTGCATCTTCTTGCATCATAGGCAAGTTGATTGCCAACCTCACATTTTCCGGACTGAAATCTAAGTATTTCCTCCGAACCATTGGAAGATAATTCTTTGGATTCGGATTCATACTTTGATCATGGTTCCTAGTGATCTATACATTGGCATAGAACTCTTGAACCATTAGGATTCCAACTTGTTGAATGGGATTGGTCAGAACTTTCCAACCTCTTCTTTGGATCTCATGTCGGATCTCCGGATACTCATTTTTCTTGAGCTTGAAAGGGACCTCGGGGATCACCTTGTTCTTGGCCACAACTTCATAGAAGTGGTCTTGATGGACCTTTGAGATGAATCTCTCCATCTTCCATGACTCAGAGGTGGAAGCTTTTGTTTTTAATTTCCCTTTTCTAGAGGTTTCTCCGGCCTTAGGTGCCATAAGTGGTTATGAAAAAACAAAAAAGCTATGCTTTTACCACACCAAACTTAGAATATTGCTCGTCCTCGAGCAAGAGAAGAAATAAAAGAAGAAGAAGAAGAAAAAATTGGAGGAGATGGAGAGAGCTGTGTATTCGGCGAAGGGGGAGAAGAGAGGGTTGTGTTGTGTGAAAATGAAGAAGGATAGAGGGGTTTATATAGTGGAGGGAGAGGGGTTAAGGTTCGGCCATATTGGGTGGGTTTGGGTGGGAAAGGGATTTTGAATTTGAAGGTAGGTGGGGTTTATGGGGAAGAATAGATGGATGTGAGTGGTGAAGAGGTGATGGGGAAGAGAGATTGAGGTGATTGGTGAAGGGTTTTGGGGAAGAGTGTTTATTGGATTGTGTGAAAAAGAGAGAGAGGGTGAGTTGAGGTAGGTAGGGATCCTGTGGGGTCCACAGATCCTGAGATGATTCTGTGAGGTCCACAGATCCTGAGGTGTCAAGGATTTACATCCCTGCACCAATGAGGCGTGTAAAATGCCCTCTACATGCATTACTGGCGTTTAACGCCAGATTGATGCTTGTTTCTGGCGTTAAACGCCAGTTCTATGCTTGTTTTGGGCGTTCAACGCCAGTCTGCAGCATGTTTCTGGCGTTGAACGCTAGCTTTCCTCAGTGTGCAATCCTGGCGTTTAAACGCCAGATTGCTGCATGTTTCTGGCATTCAACGCCAGATCCATGCTCTGTTCTGGCGTTGAACACCATCCAGATGCTCCTTACTAGCGTTTAAACGCCAGTAAGCCCTTCCTCTATGGTGTGCTATTTCTTCTGCTGTTTTTGATTCTGTTTTTAATTTTTGTATTTGTTTTGTGACTCCACATGATCATGAACCTAATAAAACATAAAAGAATAATAAAAATAAAAATAGAATTAGATAAATAAAAATTGGGTTGCCTCCCAATAAGCGCTTCTTTAATGTCAATAGCTTGACAGTGGGCTCTCATGGAGCCTCACAGGTGATCAGGCCAATGTTGTGGACTCCCAACACCAAACTTAGAGTTTGAATGTGGGGGTTCAATACCAAATTTAGAGTTTGGTTGTGGCCTCCCAACACCAAACTTAGAGTTTGATTGTGGGGGCTTTGTTTGACTTTATATTGAGAGAAGCTTTTCATGCTTCCTCTTCATGGTTGCAGAAGAAGATCCTTAAGCTTTAAACACAAGGTAGTTCCCATTTAATTGAAGGACTAGCTCTCCTCTGTCAACATCAATCACAGCTCCTGCTGTGCCTAGGAAGGGTCTTCCAAGGATGATGCATTCATCCTCCTCCTTTCTAGTGTCTAAGATTATAAAATCAGCAGGGATGTAGAGGCCTTTAACCTTCACTAACACGTCCTCTACTAATCTATAAGCTTGTCTTTGTGATCCGTCTGCCATCTCTAATGAGAATGTGGCAAGTTGTACCTCAATGATCCTCAGCTTCTCCATTACAGAGAGTGGCATAAGATTTATGCTTGACCCTAGGTCACACAAAGCCTTCTCAAAGGTCATGGTGCCTGTGGTACAGGGTATTAAGAATTTACCAGGATCTTATTTCTTTTGAGGTAATGTTTGCTGAACCCATGTATCTAGTTCACTAATGAGCAAGGGAGGTTCACCTTCCCAAGTCTCATTACCAAACAACTTGGCATTCAGTTTCATGATGGCTCCTAGATATTGAGCAACTTGCTCTCCAGTTACATCTTCATCATCTTCAGAGGAAGAATAGTCTTCAGAGCTCATGAATGGCAGAAGGAGGTTTAATGGGATCTCTATCGTCTCTATATGACTTTCAGATTCCTTTGGGTCCTCAATAGGGAATTTCTTCTTGCTTGAGAGACGTCCCATGAGGTTTTCCTCATTGGGATTCACGTCCTCTCCTTCCTCTCTAGGTTTGGCCATGTTGATTATGTCAATGGCCTTGCACTCTCTTTTTGGATTCTCTTCAGTATTGCTTGGGAGAGTACTAGGAGGAGTTTCAGTGACTTTCTTACTCAGCTAGCCCACTTGTGCCTCCAAATTTCTGATGGAGGACCTTATTTTACTCATGAAACTTAAAGTGGTCTTAGACAGATCAGAGACTATGTTTGCTAAGTTAGAGGTGCTCTGCTCAGAATTCTCCGTCTGTTGCTGAGAAGATGATGGAAAAGGCTTGCTATTGCTGAGCCTATTTCTTCCACCATTATTAAAGCCTTGTTGAGGCTTTTGTTGATCCTTCCATGAGAAATTTGGATGATTTCTCCATGAAAAATTATAGGTGTTTCCATAAGGTTCACCCATGTAATTTACTTTTGCTATTGCAGGGTTCTCAGGATCATAAACTTCTTTTTCAGAAGATGCCTCTTTAGTACTCTTGGATGCATTTTGCTATCCATTCAGACCTTGAGAAATCATGTTGACTTGCTGAGTCAACATTTTGTTCTGAGCCAATATGGCATTCAGAGCATCAATTTTAAGAACTCCCTTCCTCTGAGGCGTCCCATTATTCACAGAATTCCTCTCAAAAGTGTACATGAACTGGTTATTTGCAACCATATCAATGAGTTTTTGAGCTTCTGCAGGCGTTTTCTTTAGGTGAACGGATCCACCTGCAGAATGGTCCAGTGACATCTTAGAGAACTCAGATAGACCATAATAGAATATATCCAAAATGGTCCATTCTGAAAGCATGTCAGAAGGACACATTTTGGTCATCTGCTTGTATCTTTCCCAAGCTTCATAGAGGAATTCACCATCTTTTTGTTTGAAGGTCTGAACATCCACTCTAAGCTTGCTCAGCTTTTGAGGAGGAAAGAACTTAGCCAAGAAGGCCGTGACCAGCTTGTTCCAAGAGTCCAGGCTATTCTTTAGGTTGTGAGTCCAACCATGTTCTAGCTCTGTCTCTTACAGCAAAAGGGAAAAGCATGAGCCTATAGACTTCAAGATCTACTCCATTAGTCTTAACAGTTCACAGATCTGCAAGAACTCAGTTAAAAACTGATAGGGATCTTCTGATGGAAGTCCATAGAACTTGCAGTTCTATTGCATTAGAGCAACTAGTTGAGGTTTCAGCTTAAAATTATTTGCTCCAATGGCAAGGATTGAGATGCTTCTTCCATCAAACTTGGAAGTAGGTGTAGTATAGTCACCAAGCATCCTCCTTGCATTATTGTTGTTGGGTTTGGCTGCCATATCCTTTTCTTGTTCGAAAATTTCAGTAAGGTTGTCTCTGGATTGTTGTATTTTAGCTTCTCTTAGTTTCCTCTTCAGAGTCCTTTCAGGTTCAGGATCAGCTTCAACAAGAATGCTTTTTTCCTTGTTCTTGCTCATATGAAAAAGAAGAGAACAAAAAAGGAAGAGGAATCCTCTATGTCACAGTATAGAGATTCCTTTATGTTAGTAGAAGAAGAAATAAATAGAAGAAGGAAAAGAGTTAAGAATCCAAACACAAGGGGGAAGATAGGTTCGAATTCTTGAGATGAAGAGAAGTGTTACTAAATAAATAAATAAATAGAAGAGATAAGAGAGCGAGAATTTCAAAAATTAATTTTGAAAAAGGGTTAGTGATTTTCAAAAATTAAGAGAAGAATTAAAATTAAAATTAAAATTTACAACAATTAGTTAATTAAGAAAGTTTTGAGAAAGAGGGAGGAATTTTCAAAAATTAGAGAGGATGAAGTAATTAAGTGGTTTTGAAAAAGATAAGAATTTTAAAACAAATAAAAAGTCAATTAGTTAGTTGAAAAAGATTTAAAAATCAATTTTAAAAAGGTAAGAAGTTAGAAAAGATATTTTGAAATTGATTTTGAAAAAGATATGATTTGAAAAAAGATATTTTTAAAAGATATGATTGAAAATGATATTTTGAAAAAGATTTGATTTTTTTAAAGTTTAAAATTGATTACTTGACTAATAAGAAACTAAAAGATATGATTTTAGAATTTAAAGATTGAACCTTTCTTAACAAGAAAGTAACAACCTTCAAATTTTTGAATCAATCACATTAATTGTTAGTAAAGTTTTCAAAATTTTGAAATAAAGATGAGAAAAATAATTTTAAATTTTCGAAAATCATAAAAGAAAAATGAAAAAGATTTGATTTTTGAAAAAGATTTTGAAAAGATAGGATTTTTAAAATTGAAAATTTGACTTGACTTATAAGAAATAGCTAAGTTTTTAAAAAATTTTGACTAAGTCAACTCAAATTTTCGAAATTTATGAGAGAAATAAGGAAAAGATATTTATTTTTTATTTTTTTGAATTTTTAATGATGAGAGGGAAAAACAACAAAAATGGCTCACAACATGAAAATTATGAATCAAAATACATGATACATGCAAGAACACTATAAATGTCAAGATGAACACCAAGAACACTTTGAAGATCAAGATAAACATCAAGACTTTTTTTTGAAAAAATTTCAAGAAAAGAAAAACATGCAAGACACCAAACTTAGAGGTCTTTAATGCTTAGACATTATGACTGCAAAAATGCATATGAAAAACAACATAAAACACAAAACAAGAAAATTGAAAGATCAAACACGAAGACTTATCAAGAACAACTTGAAGATCATGAAGAACACATGCATGAATTTTCAAAAAATGCAAGAGTTTTTAAAACATGCAATTGACATCAAACTTAAAAATTGACACTAGACTCAAACAAGAAACACAAAATATTTTTGATTTTTTTGTTTTTTTTTTAAATTATTTTTTGAAAAACAAAAATAACAAAAAACTTTTGAAAGATTTTTTAAAACTTTTTTGAAAATAAAATTACCTAATCTGAGCAACAAGATGAACCGTCAGTTGTCCAAACTCGAACAATCCCCGGCAATGGCACCAAAAACTTGGTGCACTAAATTGTGATCATCAACAATGGCTCCAATGACTTGGTGCTCTCAAACGTGAATCACACTTTGTCACAACTCCGCACAACTAACCAGCAAGTGCACTGGGTCGTCTAAGTAATAAACCTTACGTGAGTAAGGGTCGATCCCACGGAGATTGTTGGTATGAAGCAAGCTATGGTCATCTTGTAAATCTCAGTTAGGCTGATAATAAATGGTTATGTAGTTTTTGAAAGTAATAATGAATAAAGCATAAAATAAGGATAGAAATACTTGTGTAAATCATTGGTGAGAATTTCAGATAAGTGTATGGAGATGCTTGTCCCTTCTGAATCTCTGCTTTCCTACTGCTTTCACCCAATCCTTCTCACTCCTGTCCATGGCAAGCTATATGTAGGGCATCACCGTTGTCAATGGCTACATCACATCCTCTCAGTAAAAATGGTCCAAATGCTCTATCACAGCACGGCTAATCATCTGTCGGTTCTCGATCATGTCGGAATAGAATCCATTGATTCTTTTGCGTTTGTCATCACGCCCAACAATCGCGAGTTTGAAGCTCGTCACAGCCATTCAATCCCTGAATCCTACTCGGAATACCACAGACAAGGTTTAGACTTTCCGGATCCTCAAGAGTGGCCGCCAAAGGGTTCTAACTTATACCACGAAGATTCTGGTTAGGGAATCCAAGAGATACTCGCTCGTTCTAAGGTAGAACGGAAGTGGTTGTCAATCATGCGTTCATAAGTGAGAATGATGATGAGTGTCACGGATCATCACATTCATCATCTTGAAGTGCAACAAATATTTTAGAGTAAGAATAAGCCGAATTGAATAGAAAACTGTAGTACTTTGTATTAAAACTCGAGGTACAGCAGAGCTCCACACCTTAATCTATGGTGTGTAGAAACTCCACCGTTAAAAATACATAAGTGATCAAGGTTCAGGCATGGCCGAATGGCCAGCCCCCAAAGTCTAAGAACTAAACGTCCAAAGATGGGTGCTAAGATAAAAGACGAAAACCAAGATGTCTAGTACAATAGTAAAATGTCCTATTTATACTAGACTAACTACTAGGGTTTACAGAAACAAGTAATTAATGTAGAAATTCACTTTCGGGGCCCACTTGGTGTGTGCTTAGGCTGAGCTTGAGCTTTACACATGCAGAGGCTTCTCTTGGAGTCAAACGCCAAGTTGTAACGTGTTTTTGGCGTTTAACTCTGGTTTATGACGTGTTTCTGGCGTTTGACTCCAGAATGCAGCATGGAACTGGCGTTGAACGCTAGTTTGCATCATCTAAGCTCGAATAAAGTATGAACTATTATATATTTCTGGAAAGCTCTGGATGTCTACTTTCCAACGCTGTTGAGAGCGTGCCATTTAGAGTTCTTTAACTCCAGAAAATCTATTTCGAGTGCAGGGAGGTCAGAATCCAACAGCATCAGCAGTCCTTTGTCAGCCTTCTTATCAGAGTTTTGCTCAGGTCCCTCAATTTCAGCCAAAAAATACCTGAAATTACAGAAAAACACACAAACTCATAGTAAAGTCCAGAAATGTGAATTTTGAATAAAAACTAATTAAAACATCCCTAAAGGTAGCTAGATCCTACTAGAAACTACCTAAAAATAATGCCAAAAAGCGTATAAATCATCCGCTCATCAGTATACATCAAAACTATCCAGATCAGTTGCACCTCCATATGATGACATTTCAGTATATCGCAGATTGGTTGGGAGATTGGTGTATTTGACCACGACAAGGCCAGACATTTGTTATGCAGTTGGCAAGTTAAGTTAGTGCTTGGACTGCCCCACAACAGCCCACTATCAAGCAGCGATTCGTGTGTTGAAATACCTCAAAAATGCCCCCGCTACTGGCCTTCTATTCCCTACTTCTTCTGACCTTTGTCTGAAAGGATTCACTGATGCTGACTGGGCATCTTGTCCAGATATCAGGAGGTCAATTGCTGGGTATTGCTTCTTTTTGGGTGATGCTTTGGTTTCTTGGAAGAGTAAAAAGCAACCTACTGTAGCGAGGTCATCCTCAGAAGCCGAGTATAGAGCCATGGCAGCTGGTGTGTGTGAGGTTCAATGGTTGTCCTATCTTCTGCATGATCTTAATATTCCTATTACTCAGCCTATTCTCTTTTATTGTGATAACCAGTTTGCCCTTTATATTGCTCCGAATCTTGTGTTTCATGAAAGGACTAAGCATATTGAGGTAGATTGTCATGTGGTGCGAGAAAGAGCTGTGTCTGGGTTAGTTAAGTTGCTACCTATCTCAAGCAAAAATCAAACAGCGGATATCTTCACCAAGGCCTTAGCACCTGGTCCTTTTCAGAACTGTTTTAGCAAGCTAGGCCTGTTTGATTTGTATGCTCCTCAATCGAGGGGGAATGGTACCAGTGATTTTGCTACTTGATGATTGACATCTTCCCTTATTGCAAGTTAGTGATATAGAATTCTCCATTTTTTCAACTTGAGGGGGAATGTTAGTTAGTTAGATGGTGTCATAGTTAGATTGTAGTTTTTTTTTTTACTCCAAGTTGATATTATGATAATATGTATAACTATCAACTTAAGGGGAAATGTTAGTTAGATAATTAGCTTGTTAATTATAGAGATTAGTTTGTCATAGTCAGATTAGAAAAATTAGTTATTCTCACTTACATGTATGTATATATATGTGACAGCTGGATTTGTAATAGCTAATAAAAAGTAAAATGAAAAATACTAAAAGTGCTTTTTGCCTCCAATCTTCTCTCTCTCGAACTGTCTCTCTCACCTTCTAGAATCTCCTTTTTCTAATCAACAATTGATTCAGTCATGGACGCAGAACTCAGCAGTTTCAACAACTTGCATGTTTATTTTTTGGTTTGTACGGTATTCCTAACTAATCTGTTGCTAATGGATTGATATACAGAAAAATTTAGATCCTGTCATTTACTTACACCAACGAGTGAGCTTAGTATTTGACTAATTCAAATTAATTTGCATGTGCATTTTAATTTTTGTCCTTTAAGGACAGAGCAATTCGAGAAGGCCCAAACTGCTGATCTGTAAACTAATCTTTCATGAACAATAAAAACTTAATAATTTTCCCAATTAAATATAGTAATGCATCCGCTCTTCAAAGTTATGAGGATTTTAGTGCCTCATTTGACATTTGCCTTAAGGGGAAGACTAGTGTACAGATGTAAATTGAGAAAAGCGTACAGAAAATTTGTTTTTTGTGGCTGGAAGTGGACACGTGTGACGTTTAATTTATAACGGAGAAGGCTTTGAGGGTGTGAGATTTGATGTAAGCTCAGAAGGCTTACTAGTGGTGAGCCGAGTCGAAGAGATATGGAATGAGGACTGGATTTGATGGTGGGTCATTATGGCTGTGGGCTTTGAAAAAAACACTTGCGGGTCAATTTCCAAAAAAAATGTTTCTGACTTACTGGGGGAAAAGGAAACAGTTGGCAGCACTAGGATCGCAACGAAAGCCCTACCCACTTTGGCCGTAGCAAACGGGGCTCTCGCGTCTGCTTCCGTGAATCTCGTTGCCGGCGTCAGTTGCGTAGGTCTGGGCGCCGTAGCACGGACGCAGCGGAGGTCTGAGGTGGTGTTGCAGCCGTGGTGTCCAGCGGGGGACGTGGGTGCGTGTGATCTGAGGCCGAGGGGTAGGACGACATCCTTGCGCGAGGTCCCCAGGCTGAAGGATGCAGTGAGCCGTACGTGCCGTCTGATGCGGAGATCCGGCCGCCGTTCCACGGAAAAGTAGGTTGTGGAAGGTCCAAGGAAACAAAACTCTGCCGCTGAAACAACGCATTTCCTGTCAGATCTCAGTTTTTATCTGAAGATTGTCACTTCTCCCCCGATTTGGGTTCTCGCGTTAGGTGGACACTGATACAGTTCAAAGTCAGGTGTGTTGTATTTTCATTCCTTTATTTGAATTTATTTGTAAATTTGTGCATAATGTGATAGGTTTTACTGCTGTGGGTTTTGTACTTTAATTGTAGTCTGAGGATATAGATGGGGCCATGTTCGCATGGAGAGAACACCGAAAAGGGAATTAGGAGTTTAAATTTTGTGATTTAGATTCGAAATCTATTAGGCTAGGGACAGATTTCTGCGCCGTGGATTATCAATTTTTTATTGAAAACAAATGATAGTATAGGTTCATACATAAGTAGAATGTCTGTCGTTGTGATGTCTTGATGTTTGATGAATCCGGCTCACCAATCAGGATCGGAAAATAGTTGAAGGTGTCTGATTTTCGTCTACTGGACCAATAGTCCAATAGGGGTTAGACATGGTTATTGTTCCAGGCATGTGATTGGGGATTGGAAAACATCCTATGGAATCAAATGAAGCTTTGCTCCTTTCCGGAGTAAGCCGAACATCCTACTTGCTACACGATTATGACTACTCTGGCAGGGGACCTGCAGAAAGCTCCCACGCCAATGCAATTCTTTCAATTTAGGATTTTTTACTTAAATAAATTTTATAGAACCCAAATTTACTGATATCCAATGAGATCTACAACATGATAACCCTTTTCCTATTATTATATAAATCGTCCTAGTCTGTGTAGGATTAAATAAAACGTAAACCATTTCAGGCTGGAACTGGGAAGGGAAACAAAGGGTAAATGGTGCCAGGGTCCCTAGAATTAAAAGGAGAACGTAAATCGTTCGAGGCTAACATGTTGTTGGGTTAAACCTCATTGCTCTGCCACGATTTACACACAAAGGAGACCCTACATACCCTGGCGCGATTCACGTGTTACTGACTTACTGGGTTGGGAAGATTTATGCTTGTAATGTTGTTGAGTTGATTGCATGGCAAAGTTAACTACCTTAGTATGTTAGATCATATAGTGTGTTGGATCATATAGTATATGCTTAATATGCAATATAGAATAATTTTGAAAGAAGACCTTGTGCCATGGTGGGTTTAATGACTTAGGGTATATGTAGTTTAGGGTAAGACGTAAGAAATTAGGCTTCTTAGTAGCTTCGTTAACACTCTTACTATAGAGTGATGGTTGTATAATAGGGTATTTTTACTTATAATATTTTAATTTTAATTATATTTATTTAAATTTTAACTTAAGATATAAAAATATACTTTTTATAATTTCAATGATTGATTTTATTGAGAAGATTAAATTAAATTAAAAGAAATACTGATAAATTATAATAAAAGAGCACTAAAGTTTAATAGATAAATTTAAGTTTTTTCTTTTAAAAAAATGTCAGAGGGTGTTAAAAAATATAATTTTGCATAAGTTAAATTTATGTGGACTTGAGTAACATAAATTAAAGTTTTTACAGAATGACAAACAAAATTTTATAAAAAATATGTATGAACAGAATTGATTAAAAAAAATCATATCAACAATGAATACTAGAAATTTCATAGAAACTTAAATTCATGTTATTCAAAGCATTATGAATTTATTTTATTTTAAATTATATTTTTTAACACCTTTCGACATGATTTTTAAAAAAATAACCTTAAATGTATACATTAAAATTTAGTACTCTTTTTATTATAGGTTGCTAGTATGCCTTTTTTTTAATTTAATTTATTCTTAATAATGAAATTATAAGTTTTTTTTTTTAAGTTAATATTTAACTGGATTTAATTTAAATTAAAATATTAAAAGTAAAAGTATCCTATTATACATAAATTGTGCCAGGGTGAGTAGGGTTCATTTGTGTGTAAATCGTGGCAGCCCAATGAGGTTTAGCCCGACAACATGTTAAACCTATCAGTCCGGACGATTTACGTTTTCCTTTTAACTCTAGGGACCCTGGCACGATTTACCCTTTGTTTCCCTTACCAGATCATGCATTAATCGTTCCAGGCTGAAATGGTGTACGTTTTATTTAATCCTACACAGTCTAGGACGATTTATATAATCATAGGAAGAGGGTAATCACGTTGCATATCTCATTTCAGGGGAACCCATTAAATTTGGGTTCTACAAAATTTATTTAAGTAAGAAACCCTTCAATTTATGTCTATCATACGTCTTCACTGATTGGATTTTGGAGGTGTCCCTTTTATTTCTATTGCTGCCACCATCCCTTTATTGTTCGTAGCCCCTAAGGGAACCTGTAGCTGTTGTAGGTGCAAGCTGTTAAATGAATCAACATTTTCATTAAGATGTCCTTGGCTGTTTATAGTTAGATAGTGGTATTGTTATACGGAAGAGGTTCTGAAATTCTCTGCAGCTAATGGATTTTTCTGTCACACTGATTCATAACTCAGCAATAAATATTATTGAATTTTCCTAAATACTTTCAGAATATGAAGTCATTTAAAAACCCAAACTTGTGTGTATGTTGAAACAGAATATCCTGTGTTGTAACTTTGAGACGAGGTATGCCATTGGCAATGTTCTTAAAATTTACCAGTCGAGAAACTATGTAACCCTTGCGGATTGGTGTTAGTAATCATTGGCTGCTGTAGTGATTAGGAGTGCAATTGCAAAGTTCATCTGTAACAGGGCTGTTATGATAGGGTTATGAACGTATTTCAGGTTGAGGTGTTGTGTCTGTAATATTTCATGGAAAATATAATAGGATTAGAAGTCAACATGAGATTTCCTTGTCGTGATGGAAATAATTTTCATTCATTTGTCAGAACTTGAATCTGAAGCTCCTTTTTTCGCATTTGTTAATCATGATAGAGGAAGATCTTTGAGGACATTTCTTGAAGGGAATATCTATTCGTGAGGGAAACGGATGTCCCGGGCCTATGATGTAGTTGATTTTGCATAAGACGTTAGGGTGTTGTCCGTTACAGTGGTGTGTGTTCATGGTTGTTTGGCTTTTTAAAATCTGCAGTATAATTTGTGTAGAAGTTTCATGGGCGGAGTGGTTGACCGTAACCTGTTGCACACTTTCATGTTTTCAGGCTAGAACTGTGAACCGATAAGTCCGATGGATTTCAATGGGATTTTTGGAGCTGAATTGGAAGACTCGGATGACAACAGCTCCGATGGAGACCGTGGCTGTTATTATGCGAGTGACGAAGAAGGGGACGAGGATGAAGGTGGTGAGCGCTGCGTTGGTGAGGAAGGTGACCCAACAGGATGCAGAGAAGATGAAAATGGTAACTTCTCAGGTGGTGCCAGTCATGCCGGGGATGATGGGAAAAGTCGCCCAGTTGTCGCAGAGGATTTTATGGGCAGAGAGTTTGTCGGGGAGGAGGATGCCTATCTTGCTTACAAGGAGTTTGCTAGAATGAGGGGTTTCGGGGTCCGCAAGGGCGATGTGGGGCGTGTCGACGGGGTTTTGGTCAGGAGAGACTTTTTCTGCCATCGACAGGGCACCAGACATGCTAAGCACTATGATCGTCCTGAGCGAGTTAGGGAGGAGAGGTTGGAGAGTCGAACCGACTGCAAGGCGAAGTTGAAGATTTTCTATGATGTGCAACGCAGTGTGTGGAAGGTCAGGACCATCTTCGATGAGCACAACCACGAGCTTGCTCCGGCCATGTTTTCACACCTCCTACCTAGCCATCGCTCGATGAGTAATGGTGACAAAGCACAAGTTGATAGCATGAAGCAATTTGGTATACCAACTGCGAAGATAATGGCTTACATGGCTGGTCAATCTGGAGGGTATGGAATGCTGCGATTTACAAAGCGTGATTTGTATAATTATATACATGGTCAAAGGCTGGCCCGAATCAGTGATGGCGATGCTGTAGCAACGATCAGTTACTTGGAGGGCAAGGCGAATGCCGACATGACGACTGTAGCACGTTACACGCGAACTGCCGATGATCGGCTGGGGAGCCTTTTCTGGGTCGACGGTGAGATGATGTCTGACTATCAGTTATTTGGTGATGTTATGGCCTTTGATTCGACGTATCGGTCTAATAAGTACAAGAAACCGCTTGTAGTGTTCTCTGGGTCAAATCACCATAAACAGACAACCATTTTTGGATTTGCGCTCCTGGAGGATGAGGAAGTTCGTACTTACCGGTGGCTGCTGTTAAATCTTGTAGATGTAATGGGAGAGAAGACTCCGTGTGTTGTTGTCACGGATGGGGACAAAGCGATGCGCGCAGCCATCGCGGAGGTGTTCCCGGCAGCTAGGCACCGGCTGTGTGGGTGGCACTTGGAGAAAAACTGTGTTCAGCGGGTTAAGGATACGGAGTTCCGAAAGGTTTTTAAGAAGGCTATGTATGCGAACTTCGAGGTGGAGGACTTCGAGGAATATTGGAAGACGGCGGTGGAGTCACTTGGCCTACAAAATAATAGTTGGGTTCAACAAACATACGAGGTTAAAGAAAGTTGGGCAACAGCATATCTCCGGGGCACTTTCTGTGCGGGATACAGAACAACCTCAAGGTGTGAGGGGATTAATGCATACATAAAGGGGTTCCTGAAATCCACTGATAGCATTTTGGAGCTGGTGCACAGCTTAGATCGCGTTGTAAAGGTTTATCGAAACAACGAAGTCACGGCGCAGTTCTATTCTACGTACTACAGCCCCGTGTTAACAACCGGGCTTGACTCTATCGAGCTTTTTGCATCGAAACTGTACACTCGAGCAGTTTTTAGAGAGGTCAAGAAACAAATCAAGGGTGTTGCAACCTTGCTGTTTCGTGGGAGAGACAGCATCAGCACCACGGTTGTCTACAAGTTTTCAAGGATGGGCGCGCCTGGTAGGATTCACAAGGTTTTGTTCGACCCAGATGACAAGAAAATTCAGTGCGACTGTTCGATGTGGAATAGTGAGGGTATTCCATGTAGTCACATATTCTGCGTGATGAAATACGAGGGTTTGGAACAAATACCGGACAGCCTTATTCTGAGAAGATGGTGCAAGGATGCAAAGGATTCCAGACGGATGCCGGTGACAATGAGACCTGGAGATGAAGGTCGCATGCTTAGGTATGCGGCACTTTCTTCGGCCACAAGCTTGGTCGCAAGACTTGGTTCGGATGAGCGTGAAGACTTCGAATTCGCTAAGGAGAGCATCGCGAGTCTAATAGATAAGCTACGTCACAGAGTTTATGAAAGGGCAGGTGGTCAGCCAGGTATGTCGGGGTGGAAAGCGATGAAGGACCCGGTTGTGGCAAGAACAAAAGGTGCCCCTAAGAGGAAGAAGGAGTTCGACCAATGTAGTCAACCCGACGTGCGAGGGAAGAGGCGTTGCTGCACCAAATGTGGCACACCCGGGCATACCAAGAGGACATGCAGCGGGTACTGTGCACGAGGGGTGTCCGGGATTGGTAATGGGGTCTCCCCCACGGATGGCAACGGTTCGCATGACGGCTCTGCAGCCGCTTCAGCGTCTCTTCCGACCGAGCTCGGTCATGCGTATGAGGTAATATAAGGAAACATCATTAGGCCCAAATGAATGTGTTGCTTCTCAGGTTTCACCTCTGTGTGCAATTGTGGAATTAGTTTCGTGGATCAGATCACACCGCAAACCTTAGTGTTGTTTTACACTGAAATAATTAGGTAGATGCCTTGTGAAAGACTATACTAAATAAGACACATAACGAATTTCAAAACAAAAATTGAAAAAAAAACTAACATATGGGAAAAAGCAGAAAATATGGGGTTGGTAAAAAATACTACTCCTAAACTTCCTATACCTTTTTTTGTATATTTTCTTCTATTTCATTTTTTTATTTCACTTTTTAGAATTATTCGTATACACCAATTTTCTTCTAATCAGAAAAATTTTAATATAATAATCAAAGAAAGACTTCTTAAGTTAATAAATAATTTAAATAATAATAAATAGGAAATTTCCCTAACATGGAATATGAAATCTTTTCTTTTTAGTTGGATGAAATCTTTCGAAAGTCTTGAATTTGTCTATAATCCCTGAGTTAAAGGACCATCTGTGATGTTATTTGTGGGTAGGAGTTGTTTGAACCTTCCATGTGCCCAACAGAATAATAAATAGCTACGTGTACCAGTGTTGGGGGATAGTGCTTGTCAAACTGTTGTTCAGGATGCGATGTTTCACGAACACTGTAAGTTCTAGTCCGGTAGCATGTCATTTGAGTAATATGTATCGTGATTGGAACGGTGGTATATCTTGAGATAAGTAAAGAAATTAAGGTAGAAATGTTAACTCGTTTTAAGTGAACATGAAAATGGGAGATTTTGCTGTATCCTACTTGTTGAACTTAATTACATGTATTATTTTTGGGCCTAGCGGATTATATTTTTCACAGAATCTAAAATAGCCTACATGCTTGCAGGATCAAACATCGGCTCATGGCGAAGCTGGTCTAAATAACGTGTCTAGCTCAGCGGCAAATACATCCTCCATGGTGAGTCGGAGAGGTAGTCCATGTTGGCGTCCTCCGTTTTGTGGCGGGGGAAGTGGGGGGAACTTCTTCCTTGGGGGCCAACACATCCACCAATTCTATGCATCCCAACCTTGCTCCGGGCACCAAAGCGATCCGCCGCCGCACGAAGGGCACGGGAGTATGTCGACTCCGATGAGGGCTATGAATGAGGACTTGTTTGAACGGTGGCTGCTCCAGGTACGGGGTTCTCCTGAGATGTACTCCAATATTTTGTCTTTGGATGTATTAGCAGCTCGGACCTGTCCACTAAACCATGTGCCTTTTCATGTTGAACAGAATGTGATGGGTCGTCGCTCGTCGAGCAATATGCAGGGGGGATTTCCCACGCGTGGTACTTGATGTTAAGCTGGGGGATAACACATACCGAATACTTTGTGTCTTGCAAAAAGTTATTATTTTCGGTAAGGTATGTGTTGCTAAGTGGAAGCTGTAGATTTCACTAGTGTGTGCTCTGTTTTTCTGATTTATTGTAACTAGATTTCTAGTGTCTTGCTGGTGACAAATTGAAGCATTATTTGAGGTTCTAGTTGGGTTTGTTTAATTTTGTCTCCGGAATAGCTTGGCCTATACTCAGTTTCTCACTATGTTCGTATCTCCCATTGTCTGCATAATTATGGCCACATGATGTTTTTTGCTTCGTTGATAAAGATGGAGAATCTGCTTTTTCAGTAGAAGGACTGGCTGCTGAAGGCTTTGTCTGAGTTCCTGTAGGCTTTGAAGTTGAACTTGTTTGAGTAAATTTAGGCTCTGAACTTGAATGAATTTCTTGGTGTTGATATTTGGAATATCTTAGCTGTAGGTTGCATAGATGTCTTTTTTTTTTCGGTAAAATGCATCGATGTCCTTTTTGTGCTGACATTATTGGGTATTAATGTTTGGGCTTCCATGGAACAAATCCATTTAGCATGTACTGTTGCAAACGGGCCATGAGCAAACGCTAGGTCTGATGGGCCACGTATAAGGTTCATTTTATTTTGGGCCTTTTTTGGCGGGTCCCATAATGTAAAAGCAAGGGTCCGAGGATGCGATCTCAGAATAAGGAATGGTCGTCACAACCCCCGGGCTAACTTCGTTGTTAGCATTGTTTGTGCAAAATAAAATATCTGTAAAAACCTTGCACCCATTAACTAACTCGTATTTAAGTTATTTTTTTTTAGATGTGAAGTCAGCCGTGGTCCACTTCACTATACATTTCTTTAAAAAACAACTATAGAGTTAAATAATTTTTCTTTCCGTAAGGGTCTGTTTGGATTTTTGCAAGAAAATGGAAGGAAATAAAATAAGATAACAGTAAATGGAAGCAAAATTTGAGTTCTTTGTGTGTTGTTTTGATGAATAGAAACTAGAAGGAAAGATAATAGAGGAAGTTTTTTCTTTTGTTTAGAAGAAAAGAAAAGTGAGAAGAGATAAAATCACATTAGTATAAATTTACATTAATACCTTTATCATAAAATAAAAAACAAATGTTTTTATTTATTCCTGTTTTATAGTCTTTTATAAATAGTATAAAACATTATAATTTTATATATTTGACTAAATTTAATTATCTAATACGTATCATATTTAAATTTAAATTTTTAATACAATAACATGTTAACACTAAATTTATATTAATGTCTGTTAATTGGATTTTGATCTATAATTTTTTTTAACACCAAAAATGGAAAATTTTCGGTCTGGTAAAAATCACTTAATTTCTTAGAAATTTTGTATCAAAAGAAACATAATGTGTTGTGTTATATAAGAGAATCCCCCTAAATTGATACCGTTTGTAATTTCATATAGAATTACAGGTCGAACCAAAACAAAATACTTTTTCTTGATAATTGTGATCCATAATATGACTAAGGAAAGTATTGGACATAGAACTATATAGCAATTTTGTTTAAAATTTCTTGCTTGTGATTGAAAGAAAATCTTTTCCACACATTTTCCTTCTATTCTCTTGTAATCCATTTTCCCCTTCTTATTTTCTATCAAACCAAACATCGTGTAAGCGTATATCATCTATTCATATAATGTTCCGATAAAATGCGTATGGTATTTACTAATAGAATAGATATGAACATTACTTGACCATTCTTTGGTCCTGGGCAATATGATCTTAAGAAGACTGTCGCAGTTACATAAGGTACTTATACAAAATGGTTAGAGTTGCAGAACGTCCTCCTACAAAATGGTGCTGTAGGTCTTGCACGTTTTCAAAGGCACATGAGCTATTGGCCAAGACACATTATAGAATTCCGAAGTGGAAGAACGTTACCTATGCAAGCTCAACAGCTGGGAACAACAAATTGGTCGTGTTACTCCAAAAGTGTTGTATGCAACCCAGGGTTTAATCTAACGTGGGGCTGCGGGTAGTTCCAAAATGGCCACACGGTTCTTGGATATGCACCAAAAAAGGGTTCGCAAAAAGTATAGGACCGGAATTTCTTCAAGGGCGATGGCTACTCGGCCTCCACCTGCCAGTGAGCAACGGCTTTGGCAACGATGTCCCTAGCCATTTCGTTGTGCGACTTCATCACCAGATCTACCGCCAACCGCATACGCGTTGCGCTGCTGACGTTCTATAACACAGGAAAAACCAAACCCGACAAACATAGCCAGTCAAGAAGACACATATCTATCATGACATGAACAGGTGACGGAATAAAATACCTGCACACTATAATTCTGCCACAGATGGTCCCTAATCATCCACTGTGCCACCCACACGCCGCAGTCCATTCTGTTGGACAGCCACAAAAAAAAAACAAGTAAGTTTACATTCTAAAGGAGTTGCCACTTTTAGCATGAGTTGCCACACTATTAAGTTTGTTGAGTCATGCATGCATGTGCGAGCCATGTTGACGGGATCTTAGTAGCTCACGATTTGGGATCCTGCTGGGGCAGTTCAGGTTCTTCGAATTCAAATGTGGAAAACCTGGGTCGAACGGAACAGTTGCCAGCGAGCCAAGATTGTCCCAACGTCAGCCCTTCAAGGTACAACGCCTACATAAGGAGGAAGAATATATGACGACGATTACGACCCCAGCCTCAACAGTTATAAATAAAAGTGATACGATCCAATAGTATGGCATTAAACACGGATACTCACCACGCGCGTCATGCCGATCTTCCTTGCTTCTGCTTGGGCAGGATCTCGAAGGGAGTCCAGGTAAATGAGTTTCATGCGGGGTACATCAATTATCATGAGATACCAGTGACCATCACACCACATGGGTTGATGTATCTACACAAAAATTGAACAAGATATCAGACTTGAGGCGTAGAATGAAATCATAATGTTGAAATTAATTGGGTAAGGTAGCTAACATACCCTCGTGACCCTGTCCACCTTGCACCGCATGTAGTTGTTACGAATCGAGGTGGCAGTTCCTGAGGTAAGCGTTCGGCCTTCGAGTGCGGCCTGCTGAGATAAGTCAATAAGGGAAATAAATCAACATTGTCTTCCGAACAAGTCAATTACTGTTCAACAAATTCGAAAAGGAATATAGCTAACATACCATGATGCTTGTGGGGAGGAACCATTGAGTTTGTTTTGAAGTCCGTGTGAGCATCCGGACGACCACATTTAGAACCTGCTGTGAAAAAAGATATCAATGAAGAACAGGGTCTCTGTGTCATACTCAGTTCTCGTATAAAGGCATGCCATTTAGCTCATCAAAAACAATGATAATCGCTACAGGGACGTACATCGTCCACAACTTCCGCTCTCGGAACAAGGGTCATCAGGGCTGCCCTGTTAGCTATGCAGTCGCCGACATCCACCAGTATTTCGCTGTCAAGAAACCATGCGATCATGTCAGACAGGGATTATCGTACAACATTCCAACCGCCAAGCACCTATTGCAACAACGACCGCATGTTACTAACCTGTGGGAAAAATCCCTGCAGAAGACATAAGCCGCCACGGCCAGCTCAACTGGAGAAAGATTCATCTCGTTCTGCGGCTGAAATGCAAGGTTCATGGCCTGCGAAATCCAAGCAAAGTGTCACGAATGAATAACTACCAGCAAACCTGATTTTGCATGCTAGAGTGGAGGTTGTAATAGGTATTTTGTAAACAGATTGAACAACTCACTCGGGGAATTTGTGGGCGTTTCATCGCCATCCCCTGCCAACCATCGAGCAGGTCCTCGTTCGCAGCGGGATTGTAATCGCTCTGATTCCTAGTGGACCAAGGAATGCATCTGTTGCCTTCTTTAGGTGTTTTCCTGCATTTTGGGCTATCCCAGACATCCTCGGTAGTCAAATCGACCTGGAAGAATCAAGTGCCTTATTATGCTATCTAGAACGGACATTTCATGGAATAAGCATATGCATGATATGAATAAACCCCTTTATCCTATAAGACCGAACCACTTCCGGCGAGGGGCTTGGTTGGGATTTTTTCCGGGGCCGGACATTCTTTCTTGCGGGTTTCTCCTTCCGCGAAGATCTGAAAGGCATATGGTCAACCGTGAACTTTGTGTCGATAGTAGGACGGGATGACGGACCCTTGCCCTCTCCAGGAGTTCGAACGTGGCTGTCGATGGTCCTCTTCTTTGAAGTCGGCGTGGCCTCCCCCGTGCAGCACCTGCAAGTGGCGCAGTGCCCAAATGAAACCGGATTCAGGGAAATAGCAGAATTGGCTCTTTGCAGCAGTTTGATGGCATCCCTCACTTCTTGTACAAGGGCATCATGCCGGGACAGCGTTGCCGAAAGTTTTCTCATCTCCGTTTGCATCCCGGATACACTTGTCACCATGCTCATCGCGAGGGCTTCGCAGTCCTGCATCAACACGTACCACATCACAAAATCATGCACTTCGAAATAGGTGACATTTTTACTGCTAAGGAAAACTACCCAACTAAGACATACCTGGGTTTTGGGAGCATGGGAGGATTGGCAACTTCCATATGACGCGACTTCATCCGCATCTGCTCCTACGAAGCCCCTGTAAACGTCAAGTGAGAGTAACACTTTAGGAAATTATCCATGTATATTCCATGCATTGTATATGTGGTACCAAAAATAAATAAAAAAATATCCTTTATTACCAGCCAGTGTTAGGAGACGACCTCTTCCTGGCACACGACGAGGAACATTTGGAACTCGAACCAGGCACCGGTTCCGGTACGGGAAGCGGTTTGACCTGAACATTTCCGATCGACTTCTCACCGAAGGACAATCGACGTGAGCGCCTGCCAAACCCACGAATTTCACCAGTTAGCATTCAACAAGGGCATATACGCCGCAGCAATAGAAAAAACCTCCGTCGAAGGCTCCCTAGTGCACCCCCTTCTCTTTTCAGCTTTTCAGGGCCAGGAATCGCGTTGACAGGCCCAGGAGAATAAAGGGGACATGGTTGTGTGCACAACAACCCGCAAGGCCACACATTTTCTTGCGAACACAGCCCAGATAGGTTGTTGTCTGAATATGACTTTTTTATTTCGGCCACACACTCGTTGGCCTGCAAAAACGACCAACCATACGGGGCCAACTAGATTCAAGATATCTACACGGAACCCTAATGCTACAAGGGTGACAGCAAGATATTTTCAAAAGAACAGGTTTCCGACACCGGCGAGATAGTGACTACGGGTAGCTTGTGAATGGAAGGACGTGGGAATGGACCACGAGTACCCTGACACTGTTGAAATAGTAACGGTACGGTTTAAACAGAACATAGCTAAGTGTGGATGGCATCAACTCACATGGGTTCGAGCTACGAACGAATCTTTGATGTGGTCTCTGCAAACGGATAACGAACGTGTCCACCACTCAGGACTCCATTCACGGACCCCCAACGAGGCGACACTGCTCTGTTTTGTCCTCTTTCAAGGAAAGAATCTTGCGTGCCGAGAAACAGTGGCGAGGGAATAATATAGTCAGACTCGGACACTGCCATGCGCCAGCATGGAGGCGAGTTTCGTGGAGGAGGTTAACAGGCGCAACGTCTTCTTCGTTTGTGCAATGCCTTTGGTTTAGTGTTGTGATCTTCCTGCACCACTCGAGCTGCTTCACCCCGTCCTCATAGTCATTACATGAGGATCGCTTTGACAGAACTACCCCTTTCATTTTGGAGACATTCGTTCCCGATAAATCAGTATGACCATGAGGTCTTCATATTGGTGGCGGGAAAGCACAATTGCGGGGGGCAAAGTAGTCCTTCTAAAGGGATCACAACCCCATGCGGGCTACATTGAGTTGTCCATCAAGCTATCGCATCATAGCTGCTATAGCAAAACTCACAACGGACAAAACAAGGACTATTAGGACCTACTGGGTCCCGCTACTTTACCGAGTTGAACATGCTTGAAGAGGCTGGCTTATTTGAGATTCACAACACATGGCATCATTGGTATGATGGGGGCAAATTTGTCCATTCCATAAAACTTCGTAGTATAAGTATCCCCCTACCACTACCACCCCATAATGTAGTACACCAATCCCTTCAGGGTTATACTAGAAAGTAATCTTAGCGACCTCCAAAACCATGGCACTCCATCTTGGGGAGAGCATCAGCCCACTAAACAAACACCGAACACGTTACAAAAACCCGTTTGGAAGCAACATGAACACCTTCCATGTTCTCTTGGGATTGGGTGGCATTGGGAGTAAAGGCATGACTCAGTTACCTTCCTAGTTACGTCGGAGTTTTTAACGGGTGCGCTCCTCGGCCAATTTCACATTTAAAAAGGCTGGGGTGAGTTGCAAGACTGCCGCTCTACCAGTGTGTTTAGCGACAGTTAATGCAACTTTGGCGACTCCCTGTTATAAGTTGGCATCTCGAGTGAGCAATCTTGGAGAATAGCAACTGCTACCGATCTTAATCTTTTGGTGTACCTCGAGTTGACACCGATTATTTTTATAGGTGACTACTAGTATATTATTCACTATTAAGCTGGTAAAAATTTTTTTTTATTTTATTTTCCTGTATGCTGAATCATGGCTGTGGCCGTATGTATGTGCAAATTATTAATCCTTACTCGTTGCATGTACGTGTCCCATGATGCATTGACCCTTTGTTTCGTATTAATGTTTGAACTCAACCGTTATTTATCGTGGTCGAACCTTTTTTTGAACTGTGAGGATGTTGCCTCTGCTCGATATTCGCCGGTCATTCTTCGTCTATCGCACATGCTTCATACGTATTTTTTTCGCTACGTTCAAGGTGTTGCTCGTGACAATAGACACGTATTATACGACTTTACATGGAACGAGCAAGAGATCGCTGAGCATGAACACTTGCCGTGGACGTGCTCACTGTTGCACGGACATTAAGGCTGATGAGGAGAACACTTACCCCACGCACGAGGGTGATAACGTGTCTGACGGTGCCATTATTAAAATGTGTTATAGAAGGGTCGGGGGGCCCGGAAGCTTTCCATCACAACCGGCTACACCGGCTAACGGAGGCTCATCATGGCTCTCCAGTGCATACATCCTTTAAACGTGTGCATGCCGGGCCAGGTCAAACTCTAACTTTCCATGTCTTGCTGCATGCCTTCCCAATGCGAGGCACCTGCAAGTGTAGCGGAAGCATATGCCGCGGGCAACCCGAGAGGCATCAGAATTGGCATATGCATGGCGCGATCCAACCGTCCGCGAGCCAACCCCGGTCGAAGCCTAATTTGAACAAGACCTGGTTATGCATGCAAGGACGTCATCCGAAGCCACATA
This sequence comes from Arachis hypogaea, assembly GCF_003086295.3. Classification (NCBI taxonomy): domain Eukaryota; kingdom Viridiplantae; phylum Streptophyta; class Magnoliopsida; order Fabales; family Fabaceae; genus Arachis; species Arachis hypogaea. Next base: position 13,683,219 of record NC_092040.1, read on the forward strand.
CCACGACGTTGTTGTTTGACTGTGGACGTACCGGCGTTAATATGTGGTGGAAAATTTTGTTCACACAAGTATAAGAACTTTATTTTCATGGAAGAAACGTAAGCGATTAACGGCCACACGATTCCATATTGGGATTAGGCTTTCGAGCTTGTAAAATAGAAAACAATAACATTCTCGTGGAGAGAAATATAACACATAATTACAGGAAATCAGTTTTAAAAATTTAATTTGAGTTAAGAACAATAGCCACCTTCTTTTAAGAGGTTAGGTATAAAAATATATAACAAATTTGGTAGGCTTTACGTTCCAATTTTCGCGTTACAATCATCACGCTATTAAAAAGAGAAATGCTAAATTAGAAATAAATAAATTTTTAATATAAGCATTAGAAATAAATAAATTTTTAATAACAACATGTGATATATGACAAAATATATATAATATTAATTAGTTTATAAAAACTTCTAAAAAAATGGTTTTTTTAATAAAGTGTTATTAAAAAATTAACATTATAAAAACTAATGTCAACCAATATGCTGTAAAAGTTTATTAAATATATTTAATAGGAAAATCATTGAATATAAATTTTTATGAGTTTAAATTTTAAATAATTTTTAATTGAATTTCAAATATTTTTATTTTAAAGAATTAGATTATTTTAATATTATTTTTTTCTTATCTTTTTAATTGAGTCTTTGATTATTTAAATTATAAATCTCGTTTATAATTAAGAGTAATATTTTAACACAACCAATTAGTCACACATATAAAAATACAAGAACAATTCTATTGTCATATTTATAATCTAACTTTATAAGCAATACAATACAATAAAACTATATATAAGTAATATAACTAAATTTTATCTACATCTATAGTCACAATTCATAAATAATATAATTAAATTATATTTATGTTTATAGTTAAAATATGAATAAAAATACAAAAAGTTATCACGATGGTTTAATTTTTTTCATTTATAATTTTTTTATTATTTTTGTTGTGATAAGTTTAATTATTCTAATAATTAATTATTTTTTAAAAAAGATAATTGAATAACACAAAAAAGTCTTATTAAGAGTAATTTATTTATATATGATTAAAAAATAATTGAATAATTATATACAGTAAAAAATTAATATTACTAAAAAAACAATTAAAATTTATTTTAAAATTAAAAAATATAGGTTACGTAAAAGTAAAATTAAAATGCATGATTTTTTTTATCAAAATTTTTCTATGAGTAATTATAAAAGTATTTTATGATGAATAAAAATATTAAAATCGTACTAAAAGGTCAATGAATTTTTTGTTTACTTTTTTAAACATATTTAATTCTATCTGATTAGAGTGTGGATCCGATTCGATCCAATCCGATCATCTTACAGATCAGATCATATCCTCAAATTACAGGTCAGATACGGATAACATTGTGGATTCATATGGATATGATCTACTCTATGAACACCCCTAACTACTACTATAGGTTCATTGTTGCAAAGGAATGCTTCTTTTATTATAAACCATTATTAGATCTTAATTTCCATTAAAACAACGTAATTGTCAACAAAGAGATAATACTTATTGGTCTCTGAAATTATGTTCGTACTTCAATCGATAGTTGTAAACACCGAACTGCATTCGTGGTTCGCACAGAAAACTAGAGAACCAGACTAGAACTGAACCCTTGTTTGGTTCGGTTTACTCTAAGACCGTTTAAAAATAAAACGGTGTGAACCGGTGCAACTGTTAACCGAACTGGTCTGCTTGAAAAACTTTAAAATGTTCCACAAGGTTCGAACCAAGAACGTTGGAGCAAAAGCAACCTCTACTTTCTAGTTAGCCATTGCATTCTAAATATTTATTTGACAAATACTAATTATATAGTATCATAATATGTAATTTAATTTATTTTTGTTTTTTTATTTTTAAATTATTACATTTATTATTACTGTTATATATAAATATAAATTTCACTAAAAATTTATTCATTTACTTGATCTATGTTATTGCTAGTATTGTGATTAAGGTTATTTGTTTGATGTTAGTGTTAAAATCTATTGATATTATAGTTAGATGATAGGCTTTGTGAATTAATCATTTTTTTTATTGTGTCAAAATAAGATACTATTGTAGTATTAAAATTTTATAATTTTCTTATATTAGTTACTTTAGAAGTTGAGTCTTGATTCTTCGTAAATGTTAGTGAAGATATGTATTTCTAATTTTTATTTTAAGTTTTTAACTATTTCATATTTAATATTTACGTGAGACCATTTTATCGGTTCAACCAGTGATATTGGGTTGAACCAATAAACCAGTGAACCATAGCTTGACGGTTCGATCACTGGTTCGGTTCTAACAACTATGTTTCAATCTAATTTCATAATTTCCATTTACTCAATTAGTCTCCAACTTAACATTATGACTCACATTGGTTTCTAATCTTATTTTTGTCACTGGTCTCACATAATCGTTTAACGACATACTGAGATGGACTAAAGACTGCTAATTATACATTCTAGCGACTATTTGATGTGACAATTGAAATTTTTTTGACTTCTTTTTTTTCAACTAAACACTTAAAACCCTAATATGAGCACGGATACCGCTATTTTTAAGACAAAGTTTTTTTTTGCTGTTAAATTGATAACAATTTCTTTAGGAATCGAGAACTATAAGAAAAGATATCCGGTGTTTATTAAAAAGTTAATTGAACTGGTCTAGAATCTGATTCACCGATTTTTTCATCTAACCAGTCGGTACGGTTCAATTTTTAGAACACTGAGACAAAGCATTCCATATAAAGTATCTTAGAAAAAATTTAATAATTAGGGTGTGTGCCATGTTTAACTGTCAAAGTAGGTTTATAGGCAACAAACGCTAGAGCTTGACATTAACCGGATGGACGTTGAGGGTAATTTGGTGCCTTGTTATTAAGGTGCGAGCCTAAGACGCCTTCGAAGAATTGATGTCGGTGACCTGACGGTTATCATTAGCAGTGTTGTAATAATCGGACCGGACCTGCGGTTCGACTGAAAAACCGGTGAACCGAATCATAGGCCGGTCCGATCCACTACATGAAACGAACAAGGTCGAACCAAATGGGTGGGGTGGATTTCGAGCCCTTGTCCTCAGGAAAAAAAGCGCATGTGATAAACCACAGACTGTCCAATTCTAGTTAATATGTTT